>NW_020527869.1:0-222072 GCF_003368295.1 Carassius auratus
AAAATGCTCGGTGCGTATAACAGTAACAGCCAATCAGTAAGTACTTGAAGTTCTCATCAGACCAATGAGATTTTACAGCTGGTGGAGTTTGCCAGAATAACAAGACGAATATAAACAAAGCAACTGCGCAAATGTTCTGTTTCTGCAGCTTGTCGTTGGTTTGGAAAGAAGAAACTCCGATTACGATGGGATAAATATCTTCTATAATCAGATTCAGATGTTGGATTTTTTTTTGAGCTCTTCTGTAGCTTATATTTGTAGTTTTTGCAGTATAGACCTGGCACAGTCGAATGGTCATTCTTGTCATGAGAAACGCATCCTAGTGTCTTACTGCTCTTAATCCTCATTAGGAGCTGAGCAGACACAGCTTGTCAGTTGTCGTATAGACCTGGCACACACTGCACTCTTAGACGAAGCTCTTCTGAATTATTAATAAGGCTTCTCTGGCTTCTGTCGAGGAGACATGTATCAAATAGTAATTGCATGTTTGTATCCCTGTGATTTCTATTATAATTTTATTCTCTCTTCTTCTGATGGAATAATAAATAAATCTCTAATAACTAGGGTAAGCCGGACTTGGTAATTACTCCAACTCCCAGCAGGCAAGTTAGTCGCTACTGAAAAATAAACACAGGAAAACACACCGTTAAGCGTATATAGGAAGTGTTGTTGGGTCACTCCAGCAGACACATTTTTTCCTGCAGCAGCTGTCACAGTGGCCACACAGGTGGGCAGGACTCCCACTGGGTCGCGTCAACACCTGCAGGCCCCGGTGTGCTTGAGCCAGAGACTCATATGGCTTTCTGGCCGGCAGAATGATCATTACATCAGTCCTGTTGCTGCAGAGAATATGGTGTTATAAGAGGGCATTCGAAGCCTTCCATTGACTCCATTAGCTCCTCTGTTCATGCACGAATGCTCTCCACGCTGCAGATGTGCACAGACCAAGCCAGAATGGCCACTCTGTTTGAGCCAAAATGACAGCCTAATGTCCCACTTATTGCGTTGGAACTGAGCATGATTTCCCATATCTGCCAGGTCCCCTCTATCAGTCTTTTTCTCACTCTTTGCCCCACGGTTGCAGAATGCCTGGGCATTAAGGACCGGACATGTGGTTTTCAGCTGGCTCTATGGCTCCCACTTGACCTTAACTCTAGCTAACAGAAAAAAAAAGCACACCCACCTCTGAACGTCACTCAAAACAGAGCTGTGTTTGTCCTGCTACAGGACAGATGATGGTTTTTCAAAGGTTTTGTTTAACAGCCATGCAGAGGTTAGCCAACAGATATGGACTTACTTTGCTATTTTTTTTTTTTTTTTTTTTTGCCAAACTGCAGCCATCTGGCCTTTTCTCTTTATATATACTTTTACATCTGAATGTTTGTTCCATATTTATACTGTTTTAAAAAAAGGCGTACATCTTTTGGAATATAATACCTGCAGAAATATATCCGTTGTCATTCCAAATCATCTCATTGGCACTGGTGCATCAGAATTTCATTTTGGAACTGGTAAATTGTCCTATTGTAATGTAATGTTAATATCTGATATCCCATATTATTCTATACAACTTGTTGTACAAATTATTGCTTGGACGAGTTCATCTCGAACAGATGGCTGTAGTTAGAGCCCTCGCCACGCAGGGGCTTAACAGGAGCAAACCTCAACCTTTTACAGTGCGGCACCGGACTGCAGGGTCCGGAGGACACAGCAACTGCAGCGAGAGCACAAAAAACCTGGAACAGTGGATGTGGCCATTTCCTCTCGTTCCCACATGTATCCCTTACACCTGAGTGATTTTTCCAGCATACAGACACACACGGTCTTGATCCCTAGAGAGATAGCATTCAGCTCTGCTGAGATTTATTCCTCCTTAAAGCCAGCTTTATAGGTAACCAGAAGACCACTAAACCAGGCTTAGCAGCCTGTTAATAATCGGTTCATGGGTCTATAGCCTTTTTCACTTTTTACTCCAACAAACCTGACAGCTTTTGTCAGCTCTCTGTATAAATCCATCGTTACCTCTTTTTGAAGGACACTAAGCAATATAGTCACATAAAAACATGCTCATACTTGTTTATGTATTATACTAATAATAATATTGTAAGTATTATTTTTAGCATTGTATGAGGACTGTTATTGTTATGTTTTTGTGAGGAAAACAGGTGGCTGGCTGTAAATAACTGAAAGTGTAGCCATTAGAAAGGTTTGCTTTACAACAAAGCAAAAATCCCAACTTTTGAGCAGCCTTTTAATGTTCAGCACAACTCAGCATTTTTTTGTTATTTAGCTCCAATAATAAAACTCGTCTTAAGAGCCAAGACAAATATAGATGCTTAGGTGGCGGCTTTTCTGATGAAATATTGTTTCTTTCAGAGAACTAATTTGTCCTTCTGTTTTGAACAAAATCATTCAGAAAAGTAAGAATATATGTATTTTTCCCTGTGTAATGAAGTGATTTGTAACTGTATATTACAGTACATTATCCAGGTAAATGGCCAACTGTCTTTACTAATGTATGAATCCCCGAAGGAATCGCCAAATTAGGCTTACAATTTAGTTTCTTCTGGAAAGCGCACTGGCGTGTGCTTATGATTAATAATAGATAGGGTCCTATAATGAGTTACCAGAATGCTATGTTAGAGAAGCTATCATATCCAGTTCATATTTTCTGGCTTTTTGATCCTTACCACAGATTGCTTCTCTCGATTCCGTCTTTTTAAGCTTTCCATTTTCTGTCCTTTATCTATGAGATCAGACACAGCTTGCATTTTATCACAGTTATTTTCAATTATTTCATCCCTAATATTGAGCACCTTCCCATATCCTTCAACTGCATCACATCTTATAAAAGTACAGTTTTCTTCAATGTCATGCCAGTTATGGCTCATCTGTGTTTTCCTCAGTCTGAGCTTAACCCAGTATGGGCCACGTTGTTGGAGGAAGGGCCCTGACTTCCCTTTCTGCCACATTAATTACCCACCATGTTTGTAGTATGTTGACAGATTTGCCGCTACACCTCTCGGAATTCCCTGTGGTGCCCATCTGCCTCTGCGGCCAATGGGTGGCATGCTTTAGCAGACCTGTGCTCAAAACAGGCTCCCTTGACACCAGGAGGTTGTGGGGTCTGTTCCCTTACTCTCGGCTCACAGAAAGACATCCAAACAGGCCAGTGCCAGAGAGAGGACGGGACGGGCTCCAGCATCGTTAAGAAGCCGCGAGTGCTCTCTGCTGGCCCATTAGAAGAAGCAATGATTAATGAAGCTGCTCCACCAACCTCACAAGAATAAACCATTTTGCCATATGTTCATCAGGCCAAATATGGATACGAGATCGACGCCTCATCGATTTCCAAACTCTGCCAAGAACAGGCCAATGTTGATAGTCTATCAATAACGAAACATTCTTAGTGCCGCACATACTCAGTTTCGACGAGCGTGGTTCTTGATGAATGTTTTGTTTGGCTATTAGCATATTTTCCACTATGGAGAGATTCTTTATTCCTTTATTATCGTGTGTAAACTGCAGCACCACGTATTTTATGAGGGTAATGCTTTCATTATATATTCCATACTGCCGTTTGTCAAGCGAGAACTGTTTTGATAAGATGCGAGATGAAGAGGCTTTTTGCTGATTTGTGTGTCCATTGAGGGAGACTAGGTGATTGCATTCCAGTATTAAGAAACCGAGGAGGGGCAATGTGGGACGTGAAAGTGCTGCAACGCTAGGAGACTCCAGAGTACACACAAAGCTGATAGCTTCTGGAAATAATCACAGTCGTGTAAGCAAATCGGTTAGTATAAGGAAATAAAACCATATTCCAGTAACGTGGAGAGGGTTTTAAAAGAGGATATCTTTGAGAGGAATTCCCACACTGCAAGAGCTTTCAACACATTGATAGGCAGACTATTTTGAAGACTGAAGAAATTATCTGGATGATTTTTATGAAACTTATGGGTTTGTAATGACTAGCATGGTCGCTGATCTGTTCAAAAATATATATTTTTTTCTGTTATGCTGGCCAGTACTCAATCAATAACCAGTTTTCCCCCATGTATAAAACTAAAGGTTTAATATGTAGGAAAGCAAACAATTATAAATATATATTAGGGGTGTTAATGGTACGTGTATTCGTACTGGACCGTTTCGGTACAGGGCTTTGTGTACCGAATGACCGAATGCAATATTTTGTGTGCGTCTCCGCGTTCAGAGCAAATCCCGCATTTTTTTCATTTTTTTCACCTCACTTTTAGTGTTGTCTTTTTACCAAAGCACTGGTAGTTGTGCCATCAATGGTTTTCATTGTTTCAGTCATCAGTGAGTATAGATGGCCATATTGTCCTGTGTATAGAGCTCAAAGGCACAAAGCTGTACTGAGCTTTCCCTCAAACCCACAAAAACAGACTTCTGCATTCTCCAAAGGATTGATTGAATGTTTACTGAATTCTTGTCCCCAGTCAGCCGTTGCCTTTGTACTTGCATTTCAAAGTATCTCTGCTCATTAACATAATCAACGCGAGTTTGTTGTCTTACTTGAATACAGTTTATCTATGAGAATCTAAACTTCGCCAGATGTCCTTGTCCATTTGGCAGTTTTTTATTTGTTTTGTCTTTTCCCCCATTCCATCTAGATGGTGTTATTTTGTGTTTGTAGATGAATGCTGGGTTTCAGGTAAAGAGAAGGATTTTTTTTTTTTTGTATTGTACTGAAGAATGTACAACCTTCAATACATGGACCTTAGAAATATTGGCCTGAAAAGTGCACATCCTTCAATGCATGGATCCTCAAAAATGTTCACTCTTTGTAACATGAGGGATAAGCCTGGAGATGGTGAATGCACATTGCACTGATAGTTACGTGTACCTTCAAAAAGAGCTTCCGTTTGTGTGTGTTTGATAATTTTAGTGGAGAGAGACTGAGAGGAAGAGCAGTCAGCTATTATATTTTGATCTGTTGGGAGTTTTATCATTACTCATGCGCTATACATGAAATTACTTGTTCCATTTACCATCATCACTTGTTTTATTTTTTTGGTTTGACTTCCAGCATGACTAATGTCTAAAAATTATAAAGCAAGGGATATTTAGGTATTTATATATAGGTATTTATTTAGTTAATTCATTAGCATCCTCTTGGAAGATGAAATTAATAGTCATGAAATTATTATTTCAGTTATGAAAATAAAGAAAACTCTTTGAATGAGAAGGTGTGTCCAAACTTTTGGTCTGTACTGTATATACACACACATAACATTTTCATCAAATGTTTACACTATAAAAAGCCTTCTCTGTTAAATTGTGAATGGTATGCAACTCGCAGTGATTTGCAGTGATCTCTGTGTTGGGACAGAGCAGGTGGCCCTCTCCAGACACTCTTCATGTCCTCGTCCTCTACACTGATAAAAAATATAAGAGTGCCACATCATTACTTCACAGTGCCTGGGAGATCCCCCTGAAATATTTGCACAACCAACAGGTGGTCTGGAATTACCAGCCTGCAAATCTAATGCAACACTTCAGTCAGCTCTCTCTGTCTGTTGTGCTGCCTAATGAAAAGTGACAGCCAAGAAATAAGTTGTTCTTGCGTGGGTGCCCCGGCCCCTTCTCTCTTGTTTTTGGCTCTAAATCTGTGAAATTGACCTCGTACACTTTATAGTGTGTTGGCTCCATCAACTGCAGTGCATGTGTCTATTAATTATATTTTGCAGGGACCTTTTTGATTACTCTACCAGGTCACCTATATTTACGTAAGTTATATAACAGAACTGCTCTCCTTGAAGTTTCTGGCCAGTTGATGGAGCTGTCACTATTTATCATTTTTATGCATGTGCAGTGATACACTGAACATTTTGCAAATTCTGTTCATTAAAATCAAGCAAACAATGAACTTTAAGTTTAAATAGATATTTTTGCATAATGCATGCATGCATTTTTTTTTTCTTTTTTTTTTTTTTTACGAATATTACTTTGAAATCGAAGAATAATTTGCTGATGCCATGCAATATCACTGTGGGGCCCCTCTCTTGAAGACCCCTGCTGTAAGGCACTGTTATGCAGTTTTATAGGTCACTGAAGAAGCCTCCGTACTCATAACTGTCCCAGTAATGCATAGTCCCACAGGAAGTGAGATGACGACACAGGCGGATGGGTTGTACAGCAGAGGCCTAAAACTGTGCCGTGAGAGCTGACTCACTGTCTGTTTAGCACAGACCTTTAATATGTTATGACTGAATAGTGGTGAGTAACCAGGCTTCCTCTCCATCCGGCTGCAGGCAGGAGAATCACAATAGCAATGTGCCCATCAGAGACACACTCATATATATGCACGTATATGACCATACATGAGCAGATGGCTGTACCCAAGGCTTAGTCCTTTTGTGTTTGTCATAAACATCGACAGGCAGGCCTGTCTTCCTTATTGTTTTATGCATCAGCCAGATGTTATATCAAAGCAGGCCCCTAGTCTCAACTCCATTGTCCGATCAAACCAGATAGTAACTCAATTTATCTACTCTCCCTCAACTGGTTTTAACCCAGCTGCTTGCTGCTTGGTGAAGAACAGGGTCTCTAGAATTGAGAGCAGCTCAAAGTAGTTTTAGGTGAAATTATGACATTGATAATGTCCAGTGTAAGGGTACAGAATGTTTTTTTTTTTTTTTTTTTTTAACTGTTTGTTTGTTTGTTTGTTTGATTGACTGATGCACAATTCAAAATGTAAGATTTTAATTCTTATAAATGAGCTCATTAAATACAATAGGCCTACATTATTATATATTACATTATAATTATTGTTATAAAAACGCATAAGAAGGGCCATATATACTGAAAAAAAAATAATAATTTAGAAATTGCTAGTAAATTTCTCACAAAAAAATTAAAATAAATAAATAAATAAAATTGTCAGAAACCTGAAATTTTGCAGGATAGATGCTGAAATATGATTTCATTGTAGAATTGTACTCCAATAATCTTTATTTATGAAATGTATTATTATCGTTATTATTTATTTTCTTTTATAGTATAATTAACATTTTTTAAAGTTATAAATTCACGTGCCTTATACAGTATATAACCTGATATCCTCCTTAGTCAAAACAACACTGACAGCAGTTATATAAATTAAATTTTATGTAAATTCAGCTTTTTTGAATTGACATTTGATTTTTTGTATTGTCTGTGCTAGCATTTCCAAGTAGATTTCCATTGAAGTCTTCTCGATATTGACCTCAGTGTAGGGTTAGAACTAGTGACCTCTTTCTGACACTTTTACACGAATGAAATAAATGCAGCTGCATAATAAATGCAGTCACACTACCTAACTGTGGCCGTTTATTTGCAAACAGTATTTCAATCTATATATCCCCCAATTTATATCAGTTATTGCTATTCGTCAGAGGCTTGTGCAAAATGTAAAACCCAGATACTCACATGGAGAGACGTGAAAGGTGCAGACTCCAGGTTTTACAGTCTTGCATTGCCCTGCTCTCGTTGCATTCTGGGGCTGTTGGAGTGATGAATGGGGGCACTTAGATATCTGTGCTGCTGAAGGGTATTCACGATCTCAATTCTGTCCACTGGAGGCTAGGAACATTACCAGAAACCAGCTGCTGCTCTGTGGGTTTGGGGAACAACATGTGTTCTACCTTAGCAGGACCATTTTTTTTTATTTATTATTATTATGTACAGGTGACCTCAAAAATATTTAAATTCTTATGCCATAACTAGGTTAGATTAAGAGTTTAAAGGAACACTGCACTATTTTTGAAAATAGGGTCATTTTCATCTGTCTGTCTGTCTGTCACAAAATTAATTTGTGAAATGATTTGCTTCAATACCGGTAGAAAGCTAAATATACTGTTATGCAATATGAAAGTTTAGAATATTCAATACACAAATAGCACCAAGAACCTCTTGAATGTATTTGAAGCTGCAGAAATTAAATGGCCTTCACATCATTTTCAACGATTTATTGGCCTTAATGCACGTAACTAAATAAATCAATACAGAATCTGTGCTTGTGGAGTAATACTGCTTTTGAGATGTGGCCTTTTTTCACAAAGGCATCCCAGAAGACAAGAGAGACGTGGCTATTTGAAGCCAGCAAGGTCGTTTGTTCAGTCACCGTTACAAAGAGAGCGATAGAGAGAGTGGATCGGTCAGTGTATAGTTTTTGCAGCACAGCACAGAATTGATATAGGAAGCAGTCAGATGGAAGACTGTGCATCATTCAGTCTATCACAGAGCAGCACAGACACACAACTGAAAATGTAAAAAATAACTTTAAAAAACTAATTTACTAAAAAAAAACAAAAACAAAAAAAACAAAAAAAAACAGTTTTCCCTGTTTGTAGTACGTGATTTTCTTTTTCATAGCATTTTTATAACATTTTAAAGTTAATATTAAACTTATTTTTACAGTGTGTATGCAAGTGGACAGATGCAAAAACTTTTTTTAACCAACCAAAAAAAAAATAATAATAATAAAAAATGTACAATAAAATGGATTGGTCCCTGTTTTTTTTATTTATTATTATTTTTATTTTTTTCAGTTTACTGTATCAAAAAAATCTTGTCCCCGTCTGGTCTTTTTATTAACTTGGAGCACAACTAGCTCTCCGGAGCCTGATCAGTCATGTGCTGCCTCTATGATTTAATGTCTATAGGCTGACCCTTATTGGCAGTGTAGCCTAGCACAGCCTGTCTGGCACAGAAAGAGGTTGAGAGTGATCCTTTTAAACTAATATCCAGATCAGCTCATCTTAAAAGTATCTAACGTTAAGCTCAGCTGTCAGCCGTCACCTTGTTGTGGTTTCATGCTGTAGTCAGGCCTGACCTACACATATGACCTATATGCTTTCCAAACACAACCTCACTGCTAAATGTTGATCCGAAAGGATAGGCTAATGCTATGGGCTATGAAGACATGCAGTATCAGTCTTTTGCGTACAGGAAGAAGCAGTTAAAGCTTCCATTGTGTCTTTTAAAAATGCAGTCCAAAGACACTCTTGAAAAGCCTGCTCATGGATGACCTTTATGGACCCCACTTGCAATACTGTTCTTGAGAACTGCTGTCCTTGGCAGCACTTTAAATCTTCTTTTATTTCTGATAGTAACAGCTCAAATGTAAAGTCCACCCCAGGTGTTAGTCTTTATAGCCGGTTTGCTGTTATGTCCTTACGAAACCTGTGATTATTGGAACTCAATTTGGGTGCTTTTGTCCAGATGGTTCGACCTCCCGGAATTGTCTGCTGAAATTGTTTTTCTATGCGGCGTGAATACAGCAAGGTCACCTTTTTCAAAGTTTAGGAGAGAAGTCAGCCATGCGCAAATTCATATTTCTTCTTCTCTTAATAAATCAAATACTTAAAATAATAACAAAAAAGAAACAAACAAACATACAAGGGTCTGTAATGATGCTCAATGGCCATGTTTGGTTTGGTTAGGCTTACTTGATGCTTTAGTAGGACAGAGAGCCAAACTTTAAATTTTTAAAGTTTCAAATTTGTAAATGCAATAGTGGAGTTTTGGTTTAATCTGCTTTATATTCATATATAAACTGAACACGGCAGAACATGTTCACCATGCATTAATTTTTTCTTCTTCTATTTTTGCATTACATTTCAAGGTATACACTTTTTTTAACCTCTGTGTCTCACCGTTGTCACTGCAATCAGCATACATCTTGTATTCTGTCACCTACGCTCAAGAACGAACAATTAACTACTGCGCGTGCATTACATTGTTTCCCAAGATTGAGATTATAGCACAAGGACAATTATATTGCATCTGTGCACTGAAATTTTTATGCAAATATATGACTTCATGATATACATGGTTCTTCAGATGATTCTTCTGGTCCTCCCCAAGCACACATAGCTAATCTCTAATGTTGGACTAGTTTTAATTTATTGCTTTGGATAAAAGCATCTGCTAAATGAATACATGTCAATTTTAGCTATTTCTCCCAGAGTAATAATGGTGAGCCTTTCAGATCTTAAGCCCCAAATCTTTTCATATCAACTTTAGTATAGATCTTATGTCTGGCAATGTTTATCAATATTAAATCCATTTAGAGATGCAATTAGGTTCTAATTTGGGATTTAATTATAGTTTTGGCATATTGTAACTTATTCTGAAACAAAGTGAATGTTTGTGTAAATTGCAACAATCTAGCCATTTTTTATTTATTCAGATTTTAAACAAATGCACTAGATCTTTGGCCTTGTCTGAAGCTTAGACTAAAGGTTAGATGAATTTTAGCTCCAGTAATGCTGTTGGATTTACTTTCTTGAACAAATCATTGCAGATCTAACATTGTAACATATATATTAATCTATCATATTCTAATATTTCTTCAAAGGATGGCCTCATGTGCATCACAGAGTACCTGGATATTCACTGACCCTAGTCCTAACCCAGACCCAGAGGGGCCTCAGTTGTCTTCACGTGGTTCACATGCTCTAAAATGTTACAAAAGATACATAGGCACATTATTATTTTTTTTTTTTCAATTAAGCTTTATTGATAATATTGTTTATTGTAAATGTCTCTTATTGCAGTTTGTTGCAACCGTGATTCAGCTCATAAAATAATAATAATAATAAAAAAAAAACATTTATTATGTAATTTGCATTTGCAATGAAGAAATAAAATTTCATTAACATCCTTCAGCTGCATAATGCTATTTATTAAAACTTTGTGGTATGTGTGTTGATAAATCTGTCCTATAATCAAATTGTAATGATATTTTCCAGTGCATTATATTTGCTTAAATTTATTTTTAAGCTATAGTCCTCCCAAAATTATAATTATAAAATGCCATCATTTACTCCCCCTCATGTCGTTCTAAACCTGTATGCATTTCCTTCAGCATATGAACTTAAAATAAGATATTTTGAAGAATGTTTATAAACTGTTTTGATTCCCATTGATTTTGTTCTCCTTGTCAAATGTCTTTACAGGACCTTAACAGGTTGAGTGTGAATGCACGCACATATTCCGGATAACCACTGGCAGTGTGAAAGGGGCAAAATCTAGCGACCCGGGAACAATTGAAGGGACATATTACCAAAGTTTTTTCCAGAATCGCAGTGTGAAAAGGGCTTAAGAAAACTAGGGGAATCCACTGAATGTAATAATTTTCACATGGAATAAATTACTTTTGGTTTATAGAGAGCAGATGCAACACAATAAATGCGGTCATTGCTTTTAGAGGTGGATGCCTTCTGTTTGGGAGCACAGTAATTTAAGACTAATTCTACAGAAATAGTTATTCCTCAGGCATTTCAGAACAATCAAAACAACTTATAGATGCTGTAAACAAGATCAGTCCACTGGTTAGTCAAGTTATCCTGTTTCATAGCTCAGTCACATGACTTTTTCAATACGCATGTTGGGGTTTATTCCGTAAATGTGTTTCCATCGTAGTTTATGCACTTTTATTTATTTATTTTTACGGATAAAAAGTTTAACCTACTAGTTTTTTATGGACATTTTTAGAATTTATTTGAAATTTTGACGTTTCCATCCAGCATTTTTTAATGCGATAATCCAAAATGCGCATAAAAATAGGTGGATGGATGCCTAGCTATAGGCTCCTTGAAGGATAAGTGCGACTCCTCTCTCCCTTTCACTGTGCTTTCAGATTGTCACTCAGACCCTGTGCCTGCAATAAGCACCAAATGGAATAACAATAGGAGCTTTTCCCCAGGGGCTCTGTCCTCTGTGCTTTCTCTCTCCTATTCAAACTAGCTGTTTTCCAAAGGCTCCCATGAGTCTTTGTGCCCTTTCAAACCCATTTTTAAAGTCAGCTTTTGTCTCTTGTCTCTGTGATTGGAGGTTACTTTGCGTGACTTATGTTTTCTTTTTTTCCCTTCTTTTTTTCTCCACCCCTCTCAAAGGATTTCTTTGGTGTCTTCTTTAGAAGCAAATTAAATAAAGAAATAAATGCATACATACGTACATCACTGAACACTGTTCTATACATCTTAAATTTACTCAGATAGAAATCAGTTATTTTTAAATAGTAAAAAATATTTCCCAATTTCTCAACTTTACATGGTTTTCCTAACTTTTTTTTTTTTTTACAATTTAAATTTATTTATTTGTTCTTTTATTTTTATTTATTTTTTATCAGTCTTATTTATAAGTAATTTGTGCTATGCAGTGATGTTTCCATTCTATATATCCAAAAAAAAAAAAAAAAAAAACCTCCGGAACATTTCTTAATAAATAATTTACTGACAACTAAATAATCTTTAATAAGAAAAAATAAATAAATCCTATTTTAGAAATTAAGATAACTTTTTATTTTAGTTTTATAATATTTTATTATTTCATATATAGCTCAATTTTATTTTCAGGCATGTGTTTGTGTCTGTGTGTGTGTGTGTGTGTGTGTGTGTGTGTGTGTGTTTGTAGATTCATTCATGTATCTTACGGTTTTGAGATTAAAAAAAAAAAAAAAAAAAAAAAAAAACACATCCTTGAAACTCTCTTATCAGGTTTTTCCAGTTCACTTGATCAGGACACTTTCCATTCACTTGAACATTTGAATTAAGATTTAAGATTTTATACTGATATACTCATTTTTTCACATGTTAAAAATGAATACAACTTCTAGGGATGGGTGATATTTTATGGTTTGCAATATAGCCAACTGGTAAAAATTCTCCCCATGAAAAGAAGTAGTCTTCCTGAGATAATAATGATAAAGCCTATTTTGTGCCGACCGGAGTGACATGGTCCCTCTGACTTCCAGTATGAAATAGTCATTACATAACATGTGTACTTAGTGATGCTCATAACACCAGGGTACAAATAGGAAAGATAATACTTTTCTCTAAACAAACAGGATTTTATTTTTGTCTCTTAGTAGATGCGTAAGATTCCCTGAATTATCATCATTGATCTTGCAATCACAATAAATACCAGAATTACTGTGATATGTTTAAGCCTATATAGCCTATCCCATTGTGTCAATCACTTTTACATACTGCCTCCGAAACTTTCATCCACCATAATTTTTTTTGGATCGGGTTAAATTTGCTGCGTTTTTCACATCCGCATCCGAAAAAAAAAAAAAAAAAAAAAAAAAACATGCATATGAACATTTTGGACTCAGTAACGATCTTTAGAGGAAAAACAAGGAAACAAAGTTTAAAATGTAAAATAAAATGAAAAATAACAGTAAAACAGTAATAAAAGAAACTGATATGACCTCTTTAAGGAAGTGACTCGTGATTCAATACTGTTGGCAGTTTTTTGTTACTATAGCATCTATGAGATTGCCTTGACAAAATAAATTAATAAATAAATAAATAATACTAGGTTACTTTGTCATTATTGGTTTGCATCAGTCACAGAAATGTGTTTAGTCATGCTTTCTCAGTTTCAGAACAGCTCTTTTAGCCTACAGTCTGTGAGGACACAAACTCAAATGCAAGTAAGCATTGGCATGCGGGTGGTGTAAATAAACTGTTGTGGTGGACAGAAGGCTCGCCAACACACAACACAAGCATACTAGACAGACTTCGGATTTTGGCAGTTGCTTTACAGTGATGACAGAAACTTTTTAATAGCTTATCAAATGGAGGCAGTGTTGGTGGCACTGAGATGGAGCAGGTGGTGTTTGTATGACTCAATCAGATGGAGCACCAGCCCTCTTAACACTGCTGTATGTCCGCACACACACCAGCACTGAATGTAGGACAGTGGTTTGCTGGATTCCAGCAGAATTAGAGACACCCTAGATAGACACTAGTCATTAATAACCTGCACTGAATAGTAACCAGCCTAGCCAACTTTGTTCGTCACACTCTTTCTGTCCTTTTCACTCTCTCTCTCACCCATGTTTTTCCTCTTTCCCATCCTCTCGCTCCAAAGCACTTTAGTCACCGTGTAAAAGTAGGTTGCATTCAATGCACCTCTTTCTCGTTCGCTCCGTAATTATACCGTCCTTGACAAACAACCTGTCACATTTTGTTAGAGGAGTAAGTGGCATTCCCACCCACTTCTAAAACATACACACATGTGCATACAGTACACTACATGACTGATTGCGTCTGGCCTATCATGATCCATTTTTTTTTTTTTTTACAGATGAGTTTGTGTACTCCGCAACAATCAATCTGGACTAATTATGTTTGTGCAGACAAATTGATGGCACACTTTCATAATTACTTTTTGCATTTCACTTCATCTGTCTTTTTAATGCATATTGTATGTGTTTTGTGTCTTTATTTAGGTATGTGTGGTCGTATAAATTTGAGAATTTAGATATGCTTAGGTTTATAAAAAAAAAAAAAAAAAAAAAATTCAGAACTGTAGGGTCAGTCTTTTTTTTATGTTTTTGAAGTAAGTCTCTTATGCTCAGTAAACTTATTTAAAATAAATTTAGTAAAATACAGTTAAAACAGTAATATTGTTAAATATTTTTACAATTTAAAATAACAAAAATATAATTTATTTTTGTAATGGCAAAGTAGAATTGTCATATATATATATATATATATATATATATATATATATATATATATATATATATATATATATATATATATATATATTGCAAATTACAAATCGAGAACTTATTTTGCATCGATTCTGGGATTTTCCGATGGCATCACGATTCTCTCTTTAATTGATTCTGAGCTTAGTTTTTAACAACAGATGGCACTGCGTGATTTAGAAATAGCCGTATTCTGCTTGCTTCCAGTTCCTTACACACGCACCATTTGAACCTAAAATAATCATAAAGTTCAAAAAGGTTGAAGTAAATTACAAGGATGTTCACAGTGGGCTATGTTTACATTAATCTTGAATCATAAAAGCATAAAAGCAGATGTGCAAGTATTTAAATACTTACATTTCTCAGCCGAACGCACAAGCACTCTTCTTCGTGAGCATTTGAGTGTGCGGTTAAAAACTATCCTAGACCACCATCTGCTGTTAAAAACTAAGCTCAGAATCGATTCAAGAGAGAATCATGATGCATTCCGAAAATCTCAGAAACGATCCACGAATCGTACGTCTGATTTACGCAGCAAACATATTTTGCATGTTATCAAAAATAATCCACTCTAGAGGGACTACTATTGATATTGATTCTATTTGAAAGTCTACCGGAAGTTAAGTTAGGGCCACAAAAAATTGCATGCGCAGTAACATTTATGTTGTTATCATTGAAACCGGCTATGTATATATATTTATATATAGATCGATTCTGAGAGAGAGAGAGAGAGAGAGAGAGTATAATAAAACAATATCACACTACTAGTGTCTATACGGCCCAATCACAGTGGTGCCAATTGTGGTGATGTGTTTATACAACATTTTGACAGCACTCTAAATAAATTAGGAACAACAATGGAGTGTTTTTAAAAGCTCTTTTTTGTGCAGAACTACTTCTTTCTGCCATGGATTCAAACCTAAATGTGACAGTTTAACAGCTGAGCCCCAAGCCTCCATTACTGATTCAAAAATTCAAACTTTAGAATTAGTAACAAAAGAACTTTGAGTTGCTTCATTAAACTATATATTTTATTACTGTATTAAAAGCAGTGTGTTAGGTGTAGTAGAGAATTATGAGAGAGATTGACTCAGCAAGTGTGATTACCTGCATCTGATACAGCATTCATTCTTCTGCAAAATCTCATATTCACAATAAAACATTCGTTTGAATGTCCACTGAGTCATATTATGCTTTCATTTGTTAAGGGAGATTTCCATTGGCAGCTCTGCTCAGTGCTTTTGTTAGTTGCGTCTTACTAGGGGCACTGTGACTTTCCAATATTATGTTGTTCAATAATATGTATTTTTCTATACTGTAAATACCGTTATATATTCATGAATTCAAATTTTCCATTTATCTTGTTTAGCAGGGAGCCATGTAGAAATATAAATGAAAGATGCATGTTACTGAGCAGCAAATCAGAATATTAAAATGTTTTCTGAAGTATCATGTGAGACACTGAAGACAATGATGCTTTGATCACAGGAATACATTCAAATAGATAATCTAAATTGACATTTTTTTTTCTTTTTACTTTTTCACTTTGTCTAGATATATAAGGTTAAAATATTTTACCTGTATATTTTTTCCTCATATTTCATCATATTAATATCGCCTGGACAGTGTAAAATATTGTGATATGAATTTTAGCTCATACCACCCACCCCTACATCTTACAAGCTGTTGTTAAAAGTAAAAATTACTTCCATTTGTGTCTTTTCAATATAAAATTATTTACTGCTGACTTGAAAAACAGTCTCTTGTCACCATGTGATGGCGGAACAATGTAACCAAAATCACCATCACAAACACACACAGACATGTTTTTCAATATTAAACACTATTATTAAATACTACTATTATTTATATAACACATTATTTATTGAATAATATTTAATGAACAGCAATAACAGCCATCATAAAAGTTGCTAGGCTATTCAGTCAAAAGTACAAAGACAATGCTCTGATATACAGCATCGAAGATACATACATATATACCTACATGCACACACACACACACACACACACACACACACACAATTGCATAATAAATGATACATACATACATACATACATACATACATACATACATACATATATACATACATACACATACACATACACATACACACACACACACACACACACACACACAAACACAAACACAAACACAAACACACACACAATTGCATAATAAATGAAAAGAAAATAGAATACAAAAAGATTAGAAAGGTGGTTAGAATTTTTTTTTTTTTTTTTTTTTTTTTTTTTAGGAATAGAATTAGAATAGTGAGTGCTAAAGTTAGAGGGTCAAATAAAGATGGAAGAGATGTGTTTTAAGCCAATTGTTGAAGATGGCTAAGGACTCAGATTGAGTTGGGGAGGTCATTCCACCAGGAACAATGAAAGATTAGTAGCAATATTTATTTCACATTAACTTTCAATGTTAAATTCACATTTAATATAAAGTCAGTCGTATAAAAGAAATATGTTATGGCATGACACCTATATTTGTTACTTAAGTAAACAGACAGGGTTTTATAATAAATTACATACACTGGAGTAAAGGCTGATGAAATATATACATTTATACACACACACATACATTACCTACATTTTATCTATATATCTAAATCAAAATAGGCTCCGTATATATGACCCAAAGTAACTAGTAACTAACTACTTGAGTAGATTTTTTATCCGATACTATTTTACTCTTACTCAAGTAACTATTCAAGACAAGTACTTTTACTTTTACTTGAGAAAATATTTCTAGAATTACTTTTACAAGTTTTTGGGTACTCTACCCACCTCTGCTAAAGACACATCAGAGTGATTCAAATGGTGAAATACCTGTTGGACTCTAACATAACACTCTTATCAGCCAATCAGATTCAAGGACCAAAAAAAAAAAAAGCTGTTGTAGAAATATATTTGTATTTGTAAGCACTGCTATCCTTAACCTACAGTATTTCGTCCAATCAATAGAAGTGTTTAATAAGGCCAATATTAAGGCATGAGTTAAATTGTCTTTTTCAGTAGTGTAATAAATGCACCTGGTTTTGCATGATTCATCAGTGCTTATGAATCAATGCTATTGTAAAGAAAAAGAAAGCTGAAGGCCATGCAGGTGGAGAAATATCAAATACAAATATGAGCTGGATGTTCACAATCTGAACCAATTCCTGTTTAGTCAAACCAGGACTTGGCCTACATTTATTCCCTGCTAAATATTATTTGACTCAAGTACACGCTGTATTACAGAAGTCAGATGTGTTGCAAAGGCTGTTTTATGTTTTCTTTAACTAAATCAAATCATAATTGG
This sequence comes from Carassius auratus, assembly GCF_003368295.1. Classification (NCBI taxonomy): domain Eukaryota; kingdom Metazoa; phylum Chordata; class Actinopteri; order Cypriniformes; family Cyprinidae; genus Carassius; species Carassius auratus. Next base: position 17,838 of record NW_020527869.1, read on the forward strand.
AATGTAATCGGCATATGAGTCACACAAGATCTAAGTAATCTGTACAAATTGTTTCACAATGGCTTTGGTCCAGCCGGTTTAGCCCCTCACTCAGGCAGAAGAGGGAAGACCACAACAGAGCCGGTAACTTGACACCAACCAATTTCAAACAAACCAATAAATGTCCACATATTTATCACTGAGTCATTGAGATGGCCAAGACTGCTGATATTCCTTTTACTTAAGAGTTGATCTCCATGGCAACAGGCTAATATGGGAAAGGTGTCTCTATGTCTTTTTCTCTCTCTAATTGCGTCACTGTTAGCTGGCAGTACTGCTGCTAGGTTAGCACATACAATACAAAAGACGCAAACATAATTTCCTGCTTGTGGACCTGGCAAAGAATAGGAAGTGCATGCTGAGATATAAACGACGAAAGATCTGTGAACTTCTTATTAGGAGTTGCTGAAGTGGCTTTCTGAATATTAGTCTAAAAAGTAAAGTGCACAGACACAAGCCACCTCTGGTTCTTCTAAATGCCACCTCCACCTCATCTGCACCGGCAAAGTCCACAAAATGCAAACTGCTGCCGAATCCATATTCATATATAGTCGTAAAACATAATATCGCCACTATCAATATGGTAATTTTCCCATCCCAGCCCAAGAGATCATAAAGCCTGTATTTGGTAGCAACTTTTCATCAATAAAAAGGGAGGCTGTTCTGTAGTCTGCGTCCTGTGTTTAAAAGCCCCATTAAATTACAATGTGGTTGTAACCAAGGCCCTGTATCTCACCTTGAAGGTCACCTTAGCAGCCTCTGGGTATGGGCTCCAACCGACTGTCTTCAGTGGTTAGCTAATGGAAACTATGGCAAACCTCAGCGCTTGTTATCTTTTTATCAGCTATACAAAGATCTCTACCATCTTGGGGATTTTTTATTCACAGTTGTGAGACTAAGGCTTACTGTATAAATCAATGATCTAAAGATTGTGATTGGTTGTTTTATACAGTCCATCAAAAATTAATATCTAAGACTATAAGGTCTAAATATTTTATCCAGCATATACGATTCAGAAGAATATGTAACAGACAATATTTTAGTTTGAAATGGACATTGTGATTCTTACATGATTGTAATTATTATTATTATTTTTGTGTAATACTGATAAATGTCTAAGGTTACGTATGTAACCTTGTTTCCTCGAAGGAATGAGACGCTGTGTCGAGAACGTTTGGGGAACGCGTCCAGCGTGACGTCTCTGAATAACATGTATAATCAGTCCCAAGGAAGGGCGAGACGTCATAGGCGGGTGAAGTCAGAGACCAGGAAGCATTAAAGCATGAGCGGCGAAGCCGGATATCAGCCTCAAAGGATAAAGCAAGCGCCAGCCAGAGATGCCGGAAGTGTGGCACTGCGACCTAGCGTCTCGTTCCTTCAAGGAACCAGGGTTACATACGTAACCTTAGATGTTCCTCTTCAGGAACTCGAGCTGCGTCGAGAACGTTTGGGGAACGAGAATCCCCACGCCGGCAGACTTTCCAATCTCTGCCCAGTGTGGAAGAGCACAGGTAAAGCAAAAGAAAGGAGAAGAGCCTGACAGAAATTGGGGACAACCCGTCCAATGCCAAACTTTAGAAGGAAGTGAGTCTTGACCCCCAGGACAGGGGAGATCAGAGGACTCGAGACTTAGGACAGCATCCTGATCACCGCTTAGGTTAAGCTTCTTCTGGCCAGAGGCCTCAGCCTCAGCGCACCATGGAGGAAACATGTAACCAGAGGGTTTCTGCTCACTCACTGGCCACCGAGAGGTGCGTGGTAGGCCACCATGGCCGCCACGTAGACCTTCAAGGTGGAGTGGGTCAACCCTGCGGAGAGCCTGCAGGAACTCCAGCACTGTACCATCCGGGCAGTTAACTTGGTCGACCTGGCGGTCTCCGAAACAAGAAGTGAAAGCTTCCACTTCAAGGCATACAGTTTCCTCATTGAGGGAGCTCTGGATTGGAGAACGGTCTTACAACCTCGGTTGAGAGACAAGAAGCTAAGAGTTGTGCCTCCTCAGAGACAACACTTACAGCCTCTAAGCTCCATGCGGGGGTGCACCCTCCGCCTGTGAGAGGAGATCTCTCCTGATGGGAACCTCCCATGGAGTGCCGTCAAAAAGAGAAATCAGGCCCAGGAACCATACCCAGCCTGTCCAGAACGGGGCTACTAACAGCAGCTCGACTCTGTCCTGGCGCACTCTCTCCAGAACTCCTAAGAGCAGAGCAATCGGGGGAAAAATTTACAGATGAAGCCTCAGCCATGTCTGTACCATGGCGTCCAGCCCCAGTGGAGCTGGATGAGTCAGAGGAAGCCGGAGGGGACAGTGCAATGTCTCTCGAGTCGCAAACAGATCCACCCGAGTCTGGCCAACATCTCCAACTCTGCTTCATCACCTCAGTGTGAAGCCGCCATTCACCGGGCCTCGGCCCCTGCCTCAACAGGATGTCTGCTCCCATATTAAGATGCCCAGGAATGTGAACTGCTCTGAGCGAGAGGAATTCGTCCTGGGCCCACACAAGGATCTGGTACAATAGTTGTATAAATGGCGTGAGTGCAGAACTCCTTGATGGTTGATGTAAGAGACCACCGCTGTGTTGTCGGTGCGCACCAACACATGGTGACCTCTTAGGTCTGGGAGAAAATAACGAAGTGCACAAAGCACGGCCAGCATCTCCAGGCAGTTGATGTGCCATGTCAGATGGCGACCACTCCACAGACCACGGGCAGGGTGGCCACTCATGACCGCACCCCAGCTGGTGAGGGACGCGTCCGTCGCTATCATACCGCGGTGACATGGAGCTTCCAGCACCGGTCCCTGGGACAAGAACCAAGGCTTCCTCCACATATCTAAGGCACGTAGGCAGCGCCACGTGACCTTTAGCATTTAGTTTCCCCTCAGGGAGAACCCCTTGGTCTTGAGCCACCACTGTAGGGCTCTCATGTACAGCAGGCCAATAGTATTCACGTTGCATGCAGCTGCCATCAGACCCAGCAATCTCCGTTACTGCTTGACAGTGAGTGACCAGCCTTCTCTCACTCTCGCAACTGCAGTGAGAATCGACTCGATCCGAGCAGGTGACATACGTGCCTGCATCGTGGTCGAATCCCACACCATGCCCAGATAAGTGGTTCTCTGAACTGGAGAAAGCACACTTTTCTTGGCGTTAAGTCTTAACCCCAGCTCTTTCATGTGAGCGAGAATGACACCTCGGTGCCGAACCACCATCGACTCAGATTCAGCTGATATCAACCAATCAACAATGTGGTTGAGTCGGGAAAGTGTGGGGTGAGAGTGCAAGGCCAGTGGAAGAGCCTTATTGGTAGGCTTTTGCCCCCAAAAGCAAACCTCAGGAACTTCCGATGAAGAATGGATGGAGATAAGTGCATCTTTTGATAGATTGTGAAACACCAGTCCTCGGACTTGGCCTGTGCAGTCGTGCTAAACTTCAGTCCCCTGACTGAGAGGTTCAAAAAGCACAGATCTAGAAAAGGACACAACACCTCATCCTTCCTCGGAACAGTGAAGTACCGGCTGTAGGACCCGGACTCTGCAACCCAAGGAGGGACGACCTTGATGGTCTCCATTCCTCAGAGAGAGTCTACTTCTGTTCCATTACCAGAGCCTGCTCGGGGCCCACCAGAACTGGATTCTGTGGCCTCTCACTACAGTGTGCAGGACCCACTGAGACACATTTGGCAGTAGTTTTCATGCTGCAATATAGTCGATATTATGATATACATATATTATTTTATGCTACTCAGTCACACAAACAACATCAATCTCCTCAGAGGGCGAAGAAACTGCAGCGCTGGTTTCCAAGCCTCGAGAATGAGCTCTAGATCTAGTGAACACGGGTGGAGATAAGACGAGCCGTCTCCAACCCGTTCGCCAGATCATGTGCGATTCCCACTATCACGGCCGTCGCTGTGCCTCGGCAACAGCGCGACCGCAACTGCAGGATCGCATGCACGGACACACTCCTCGGAGCGTGCCCAGCGAGAGAGCAAGCAGCAGCAGCGAGCTGTCTCAGAGGGCGAATAAACCGCAGCGCTGGTTTCAAAGCCTCGAGCACGATCTCTAGATCTAGTGAACACGGGCGGAGATAGGCCGAGCCGTCTCCAACCCGTTCGCCAGATTATGTGCGATTCCCACTATCGCGGTAGCCGCTGTGCCTCGGCAACCGCGCGACCGCAACTGCAGGATCGCATGCACGGACACACTCCTCAGAGTGTGCCCGACAAGAGCGGAGCGCTTAACAGCGAGAAAAGCACAGTCAGCCCCCCGAGAGCTCCACTCTTCATTAATGCTGCTTATGTTAATATTAGGCATAATATGCTTGTGCAGCTGGTGCTTTTGTGACTGGTGCTTGTGTAACTGGCGAGCTCATCGACGCCTTTCCACATCAATCTCCTCAGAGAAAGACAGGCAGCGCCGTCGCGCCCTCTCATCGGGGAGAAAGTACCGCAAACGTGGGCTTCCGACCACCAAGAGCGGGCACCGGATCTGGTGGCTAAGAAAGAAGATAGGGACTTGCCCATCTTACATTCCTTCCAGCAGATCCGAAAGCGAGTCCCGCGAGCACAACCACCGTTTCGCCTTGGCGAAAGTGGGGCTGGCACCGCGAGAAACGCCAGTGAAAGCCCTCTCCTCAAAGAGAGCCTTCTGAGAGTGAAGCAAAGGCTCGCATCGCAGCCGTCAACTCCCTCGAGAGCTGACACTGCGTGCTTCACTCTCAAGCAGACAACACACGAGCAGCGTGTGTCCCTACCCCTTTTTTTTTTTGGCAGGGAAAAACACACAGCCTGAGCGCTGCCTGCTCTCGCCCAAACTTCCCTTGATTGAAGCTTTGACAATGGAGTTTATCAGTGGACAAACAACACTAAATAAGACTCACAAACAGCCACTGACACACACACAGAGTGCTTGCTGAAGACACAAGGCTGATATCCGGCTTCGCCGCTCATGCTTTTATGCTTCCTGGTCTCTGACGTCACCCGCCTATGATGTCTCGCCCTTCCTTTGGACTGATTATACATGTTATTCAGAGACGTCATGCTGGATGCGTTCCCCAAACGTTCTCGACGCAGCTCGAGTTCCTGAAGAGGAACACTTTTATATACTGAATGTTGTTTTCTCACAATTACTTCAATGCAAAAGTCTTAAAATGCTCAACTATGGCACTTGTCTCGTATAGGTCTGGAATCTATGGCAGCTTTCATTGGCTAGGCCCGCCTATGAGGTCAAACATGTCAAACAACCAATCACAGTTAATTTCGTTCAGCGTCACGTTTCGGGGCATGGAAATGTTGCCACAATAACAGACCGGTGTGTAAAACTCTCAGATGTATTTTAAAGATTCTATGCCACAAACTTTAAATATTTGAGATAGTTTTAAATATCCAGCATTTAGTTGATCCTGATAAGCGCTTGTTGTCACAGCTGTAAACACAACGGCTTTCTTCATTCGTGAGGGGGTTTGGCATCACAGTATTTTTGTTTCCAGGCAAAACGTTAAAGAACACGACACACACGTCTCCTGGAAATCCTGTAGAATTCAACCAATCCGATGACGACTTCGATACTTCTGAAGTGTTTCCACTTTTGTGTCCCATATGCATCAGACGTTTAGCCAACGGTCTGTGGGTGTGACGTTTTAGGCTGAGACTACTATGGCACAAAAAAAATAAAAAATAAAATGCAACTGGTGATATTTTTATATATATTATATATATGTTTTTAATTTATTACTTTCTCTTTCAGAATAAGATCATTCTGGACCCTTTAACATTCAGTGAGGCTCGCTTCAGGCCGTCACTTGAGGAACGTCTGGAGAGCATCATCAGTGGCGCCGCCCTCATGGCCGACTCCTCCTGCACACGCGACGATCGCCGTGAACGCATCGTAGCCGAGTGCAACGCTGTGCGCCAGGCCCTGCAAGACCTGCTGAGCGAGTACATGAACAATGTAAGTCCTGAACAACATTTTCTGCACTGTGAGGTAGCTCCATGACTAGACTTTGAAATGTTTTTAGTTTTTCTTGAAGATTAGTTTGTTTAGTTTCATTTTTTTTTCTTTAAATCAAACTTTATCAAATCGTATTAAGGTTTAGTAACTTTACTTGCCTTTCATGTGTTGTTTTTATAAAGGTTTTGTAAAGGGACTAATTGAGGAGACTTTTATTTTTCCTTTTATTCTTGCAAATCCTGCATTGCTTGTGAATACGGTTTGGTATCGGAAATCGATTTAGAATCCATAATCATATACTTAAATTTATTTATTTATTTTTCTTAATCTGTGAGGACCAGATATGCCAGGACTTTGCTAAAAAATATAAGTGCTCCAAAGTTTGGCTACATTTGCGATCAGAAGCCCAAAAAGCTAAATATAATAGCTAAACATGTTTCAAGAGAGTTGTTCCAACATGACAAAGCACTTTAATTTAATAGATGATTAAAGATCACAAACACTATTCAAACACCAACATGATTCTATTCCTAAATTACAATGATTCATCTGTTTCATTCCTCCACCTTTGATGTGTGCGATCAATGTTGTGATCACTTGATTCATCTGTGCAGCGTACAATCACACCGGAGTGATTTAAACATTTAAATCTGTGTTCGCGCTGTCATTAACCTAAATATAGAACCTGTCTGTCATGAATGAAACCACTTCACAGTCTTTTCAGCCACATAGTATCTTTATTTCTGTTACAAACATTCAAACCACAGAAGTACTGGGATTAAAGTTTATAGTTCATATATAAACTGTGTGTACAATCTGTATGGTAGCAATTCGAAAAGGGTAAATCACCTTTTTTAAAAGTAATTTGACACTTCAAATGAAGATGTATCATTATATTGTTTTGCCAGTAGGTGGCGAAAAGGGGCTGTTAAAATCTATTTGCCTTTGAATCATACGAGAGATTCGTTCAAAATGCTGATTCATAAGTAATGAAATAAGTACATCTTGGGTGAGTTATTTGATCATTAACTCATAAATTACATGTGATTTTGTTTAGTTGTCTAATGTTTTTTCTTTCCTTCGGAATCATGAGAGAACCACAACTTCCATTAGGAAAAAAAAAAAATATACAATTTATATCATGCATTTCTATTTTGAACACAAACAGCTCTTAAAGAGTCCAGATTTTATGTAGCCTGTTGATTTTTGTTCATGGCATTCAGCTCCAATAAATGATTTGCGAAAAAAGATACACAGGAAAAATGATTGATATCATTATTTAATCACATTGGAATCGAAACTGAGTATCACAAAGAATAAAAATTTATGAGCAGAATCAGAAATTGGTAAAATTCAAATTATAACCAACCCTACTTGTGAATCATTCCTAAGACCGGATGGCTAGAAAACAGACATTTACCTTCAAACATCCATGGTTACAGTAGACATACCTTTCATGGTTTTGACACATACCATACGAATACACATAATATTTCCCACAGAGTGGTAATTTATTTATCAGTGCTGACATGGAACATGAAGAGCTTTCTGCATGGAAAGCACATATAGCACATGTAGGCTGTATGATGTGATATCAGGTTATGAACATTTCTGAAGATTTAAGCATGGGGACTTCCTGAATGAAACTTCCAACATGGCTGGAGCAATATCAGATCTACACTATCAGAAATTATAGTTTATGTGATATGTTGTACTTTTCTCCAGCTGTTGTGTCTGGAAAGACCTGTTCAGTTAAAAAAGACAGGATTATTTCTTCCTAACGTACAATTGAATTTATTCGGAAGACTTTGTAATGTTCATACACTACTGAAATTCAAATATGCTTTTGAAGAAGTGTCTTATGCTCCCCACAGGGCTGTATTTTTTTGATCAAATGTACAGTTTATTTTATACATACAGTATATATATTTAAACGCTGAAAGCAGATAATCCTGTAGAATTATCAAGGTGGTGTATAAGCATATTTGTTCGTGCATGTCAGTTACTTTGAAACAGGTGTCACAAAGCCATTGGCAAGTGTTCTGTAATATTGATCTTTAAAATATCAATGGGGCTGTCTGGCTCTGATGCTATGCAGTAATCAATGGCACCCGGCTATAATCTAATGTATGTTTCTTAGTGCTGGTGTGTTCAAGCACCGTACAGGAACAGAGGGATATTAAATACAACCTCTCATTCGATTAGCGATGCCCCTTTAGTCAAAACACTACACCAGTGGAGATGAATATCACATCAGCACTCCAATTACAAGCTCCTGCTCGGGGAGGAAATGTGTTTGCGTGGCTAGGATGCTCGTTTTATATGAGTTTTAGTTTCGCAAGATATTAATTTGATGTGTATTTATTTTGGGCATGTTCATATTTGTGTATTTGTATTAGGTGTGTGCGATAATGACAATGATGATATTTCAATATTTGCTGGCATTTTGTCAATAACAATAATCAGGCAATATTTAGTAAGACACTATAGGGCTGTAATTAATAAAAATCAGTATCAACAATATTTTTGCATTGCAGAAGTGGGACAGTGGCATTGCAGACTGAAGTGGCATTTACACAGATTGTTTAAGGCAGGACATTGAATGCATTTAACTAATATTAAATAATAAACATGTTGAATGCTGATATTTGAAATGATTTTGGGGAAAAAAGGGAAAATATACTTTAAACATAAACTTAATGTTGAGTTATTCATTAACCAATTCGCCTAAATGGCTGATTGATTTGTTAACAAACACTGTCCTGTGTTATTCAGAGAGGCAAACCGGTTCTGCTGTGGATTTGTTTGAAACCATTTTTTTATAGATAAAATACAGCAAAAACAAGACCTTGTGTCTAAAATGTAAGTCAGTCATATTAGCTTCTTGTTTAATGGACTGTTCTAATCAATTTAACATTCACAATTGTGCTGATATTTAAATATATATATATATATATATATATATATATATATATATATATTTGCGTGATATTCACTATATCAGATTATATAAATATGAATTACATATATTCACACCATTTTTGCTCCATTATCTTGAATTTTGGAGAAATTGAAAATGTATTTTAATAGACTACAGTAAATCATGCAGTGAAAGTGTGAACTCTGTGCTTGCACAGTAATCTAATTTAAACATTGTAATGTGTGTGTACTGTCTGTCTGTGTGTGTGTGTGTGTATGTGTGTGTTTTTGTTTATTTTTACTCACTAATGCCAGATTGCATCGTAGACGATATATATCGCACACTCCTACTTTGTATGGGTTTGTTAATATGAATAGTTTTATTAGCAAACATGCATTTTCATTATACACATGTTCTATATACTCACATTAATATGTTTCATTTATTTATTCATCTAACACAATTATTTATAAAGTTTTGTTGCTTTGATTTCTGATACCTTGCTTTTAATGTGCTTAAGTGCTATGTAATCTGATCTGATCTCCAAAAATGCACGTTTACATCTTGTCATAGAGTGCATTTGTGGTGGCATTATCGTATGGTTAATGTTTTGCTGCTCTTCTGTTGTCACAGCTTTCTGTGACATGCTGAATTCCCTCATGCTGAATTGCTGTAGTTCCTTAGCTCACTTTAAGGTGATTCATTATTTTCGGTAGTTTCTGCTAGTGAGCTACAGCTCCAGGCATGGAAGTATGTGCTAGTGATCTAAACCAAAGACCAAAGAGATGGTAAAACTTTATGCACAAAAATTATCATTGGTTCAGTTTCTTCTAAAACCTTTTCAACCTCTGCCACCGTCCGTTCACCTTTTGCTCTAATCATTCTTCAAGCTCAAGCCTGAACGACTTGTTGAACGGCACAAGCTTGATCAATATGCTGGTTTGCAATAAATTAAATTCAAGTGACAAGGGAATGTCCCTACTTGTCCTTGTCGGTGGTGATCGCTGATTGGTGACACCCGCCCAGGCTCCCAGACCACTGCTGAATCATCAGAATTGGCTGATTTAGTTACGGCAGCCCAGACAGGCAAATCTATCAATTGATCGGTTGGAGTAATGCATTGCTGACCTGGGTCAGGGGAGTTCGGGCTTGTGGCTAAAGGTTGAAGGGGTCTAGGGCTTTGTGGGTGTGGTAGTTCATCTCGGTAGCCTGGCCTGCGGTGCCATAAAGAGGATTTAGGGAGTTGGTTAGCAGAGCTTAATCTTGCATTTAGCGGTACGTGACATTCCGGCGGTCACACTGCATTTAAAGAAGATGGATGCCTATGTTCTTTGGCCCTCCAGGGGGCAACACAGAAAGACTTGAACAAGGCAGGGTCTCCGAACACTCCATCAGCTTAACAGCGCTGCTACCGCACAAGTAAAATAAATAAATAAATAAATAAATAACTATACAAAAAAAAAAACAAGTGTAATGCAGGATAAGTCTTCTGTATATTTAGTCTATACAGTCTTAGACATTACAGTTTAAGAAAGACTGTAAATAACTCTCACTTTTAGGAGAATTCTAGCATATCAATAGATTCAGAGTTGATAGTCCAGTGTGGACTACATGCCACAAAACTAACATGATATCAAGGCAAGAAGCTGTTAAATTTTATTTAGCATGAGAGTAGTGTTGCTTCTTAAATTACCTGTTTTGAAGTATAAGTGAATAAATCAGTAACTCATTCATGAAGACAAGCTGAATTTGGAATACTAACTAGCAAATTATACTTACTTTTCTTTCTGAATTCAGTCCAGTTGGAATAATTCCTGAATTAATCAACATATTGAACAAATAATTTAAGCAAATTATATTATATTATATTATATTATATTATATTATATTATATTATATTATATTATATTATATTATATTATATTATATTATATTATATTATTATACTGAGCGGTGTTTGACTATACAGTTCAAAATGTTCCAGAACTTTTGGTTTATTATTATTTAAATAAAATGTCTATGGTATATAAAAGTTACAAAATGTTGGGACTTACTGCTCATCTCCCTAGGATAGCTAATAACAAGCTGTCGTGACACGATACGATAATGTCATGTGACTGCTGGTGCCTCTGCACAGTGTCCTCCCAGCCGCACAAGTGCTTTGATGCCTCGATTTGGCAAGTGCTAGACACCGTCTCACTGGACAAGACCAGTCATTTCAGAGAAAATAACCCACAGCATGCACAAGAAAAAAAGCCTTTCTTTTGCTCTCACCATCCGTCTCACTCCTTCTGCATCAGTGCAAAACCTGCCCCCAAAGACACAAACAAAAATACACATGCATATCACACGTTCCCCTTCAAGCTTTCAAGCAAAGTCTCCTGCAAATATCTCCTGTGATTTGCTCACTCTACTTCTGCTAGCATGACTTTTGCTGTTCTATTAGCCAGGCTACAAGAATGTTGAGTCATCTTGATTCTTTTTTAGCCTGTCTGAAGATTGAGGTCTCTTTCATAGCTGTTGGCTACCACTGATGTTTGTAGCATTTGGAGGTTTGCTGTATGTTTGGCATCTCCTGCGTCCATTACCGATGACTGGAGAGAAACACACAGCGTGATAGTCTGCAGGGAACCTGGACTCATGTGAGCTTTTGTTTTTGCATCTGAAGAGATCAGTGGGGCTTTAGGTTTTCAAAGACTTTAACAGCATCTCTACTTGATGGCTCCTGCTGCTTGTTTAACTTTCGCATCTAGACCTTTCCAACCTCATTAGACATCATCTCCTCCTCTTCTTTCTCCTGGCTTCTTTTGTAGCATCACACATGAAATACTAAATTTTTTTTCTTTGCCCCAAAATAAACAGTTTACAAGGATGCACAAACACATATATTGAAGATACCAGAGGACCTAGGACAGATCCTTGTGACACTCCATATTTTACTGGTGATAAATGAGATGACTCCCCATTTAAATAAACAAAGTTGTAGCTATCAGACAGGTAGGATCTAAACCATCTTGAAGCCTGTCCTTGAATACCTGTATAGTTTTGTAATCAATCTATGAGTATGTCATGATTTATGGTGCTGAATGCAGCACTAAGATCAAGTAAAACTAGCAATGAGATCAGATGCAGCCTTGCAAAGTGCTTTTTTAGGAGTGGCATATGGCAAAATAAATTATGACAATGATGATTTTTATTTTTGGAATAACTTTCCCTTCAAGGATGCATGTGCTCTCATTTGGTTTATTGTAACTCTCATATTCTTCAACCATTCCTCAGGCAGGTGAAGTTGCCATTGTCACAGGTTGCAGACAGAGAGACCTAATTAATGTCAAGCAATCAAGCCACAAACATTTCTCACAATTAAGCTTCATCTCCCTTCATGTCAATCTGACTTAATGTCAAGACTCATATTAGACCCATACATCAGATCACTGTTTCTGAAATTCTCTCATTGAGATCCTTCTTACCAATGTAAGGTTAGAAAAAAATGTCATAACTCGTGGCTCATCCTCTCAGTTGCTGGTGTTCTTGTGCTAGATGTCTTTTTCTGCTTATAATAAACGTCCTCACTAGACTTGACCTTTCTGAGGTCATAACAATTCAAAGACCACCTTAGGCATTTCAGGTTTGTTTTTGCGGCATTCCTCACCCTCTTCCTCATGGAGAGCCTCTTTCCAGCCAGATTCCACACTTATGCCCCGTTAAGCGGCCTGTATGGAGCGATCCATCAGCCTTTTCCCATTGCAACTTGAATACCCTCCCTTCCATCTGTCAGGCCCTAATGCCCCTGGCTTGTTTTGCTCCACCAATGAAAGACACTTACTTTGTGTTTGGCCCCATTCCAAATACACAAGCAAAGACTCAGAGTGTGATTTACAAAGCATGCAATCTGCATTGTTTTAGTGCACAATAGTAGAGATGCCTAATATGTTGATATAGTAATAAGTCTAAACTAAATTTAACAGTTTGGAGTCTGGGAAGATTTCTGAAAGAATTTACCATAAAAAAATAAAATAAAATAATAATAATAATAATAAAAAAAGGAATTTATTCTTGTGGTTGCTGAAAAAAAAATATTTCTGTAAAGCTGAATTTTCCGCAGGCATTAGTACAATCTTCAGTGTCACATGACCCCCCCCCCCCCCCACCCCACCAGGATTCTATAGCACTATTCAGACGGGACTAGTTTTCTAAACCTCGTTTGAGTTTCAATTCTTACCACCTAATGTCTGTGATTTTCATGTACCAATTCGGACGGGACTAACATCTCCGTGTTTATTACAGAGGTGGGAGGGTCTGATTTGTGCATCTGGCCATCACAGAAATCGCGCACTCTGTATGCGTGCATTGCATTCATTCAGAATGATTGCCATTAGTATTATTACACAATAAATACTAAATGGCTAGTATAACAAAACCATGTTAATGTGTGGTTCCTTTAGTTTAACTTTTTTTCCTTTTTTATTTTTTTATTTTTTTATTAAATGTAATTAAAACATTATGTAACTGAGTACATAAATGAACGTGCGTAATCTTACCTGATGCTGATATTACAATAGCCGGTATTTACAGTTTACGTGATCTTTCTCTTGATTTTATTATTATTTTTTATTATTTATTTGCCGCTAAGCAAATATATCAAACATCCACGCGGTAAGAGCATCTACGGTAATTCACGTTGGCCAAAACACACAAGGAAACGCGTTGTGAAATAAAATCACCGGCAATCACAGACATTCGCATTCGGACGGGATTAGTTTTCTCAGAGGATCACTGAGTTTGCTGAAAAACAGCAGGTTATTTGCTCTGGAATTATCACAGAGGATGTGTGAGAAAAACACAGACGTGGCAGATTCGGACGGGATTAAAATTACCAAGTACGTCAGTGAAACGCAGATTTCTCTAACGACCCCCTGTAAAACTAGTCCCGTCCAAATAGGGCTTATGATGAAATTTTAAAAGAACAATATTCTTCCACTCATTTATTGATTTTGTAATTTTTGTAATAATGTTAATTTCTTTACTGTCACTTTTGATATATCTATTTGAACAGTGTCAGGGTTACTGAGGAAGAGGACCCAGATGCAGAGTGAACAAGAAATGTTTATTGACAAAAGACAAAGCACGATAGGAGGGAGTGGCTTGAACAGTCCAGACAGAAGGATTGGGTAGATGGGTAGACAGTGGAGCAGGCAGTTGGGGGGGGGATGACCGCCGAGGGGGGCTCTGGGTGACAACCGAGTGCAGGACTGTAGAGGCTGTGCAAGGGACCAGACCACAACACCAGGAACCAAGGGCACTTGACTATAGCGGTACAGCCACACACGTCAGACCTCCAGGCGGGGAGACCCAGTAGCCAGGGAGAAGGCAGCGGGCAAGACAGGAACAGACAGAACTCACAAGACACTAGACAAGACTTAAGACAACATGAGAACAACAACAACAACTATAATAATAATAATAATAATAATAATAATAATACAAGGGCAAAAATCAGACAAGGGTGCTATGACCTAGAAACCAGATTAACTAGGGAAATAACCAAAGTAAACTAAAAAGGTAAAGAAACAAATGCAAATCAAAGTTCTAGAAATAACTGGAAGACTAACCAAGAAAATAACTCAAAAGGGGAAAATAAACACTTTAAAGAACAAGTCAAACTTAAGTCAAATTAAAAGTGAGATCCAAACAAAAAGAAACACTTAAACTAGACTAGAATAAACAGTGACAAGATAAACTTAAACTAAGAAATACCAGACTTAAACTGACAAGGGAAAACCGCTATTAGTTTAGAAAAGCTAGCACGCTAAGCAGACACTAACTCACACACAAAACGAACCGGCAAACACAGGAGGGAAATGATCACAATAAGAGCATACAGAGACATGAGAAACAGGTGACAACACTCTGACTAATAGGGACTAAACAAGAGGGCGTGACCAGGGAAAACAAGGAGGTGGGACAAGAGGAGCACGTGGTAGACACAAGAGACACAACCATGTGCTCAGGCACAAAATAAACAAAGACACATTGAACAAAGACAGTACAGACAAGACTGTCAGGGCAGGATCCTGACAAACAGTGCTGTATGTATATCGTATGTATGTGCTTATTTATTAGATTGTTCTGTATTGTTTGATATTAGATTTAAAAATTTACACCTGCTGCCATCTAACACACTTAAAATTCCTTTTTGAAACACTAACAATTTAATCATACTGTTAAACTTTATTTTTGGCAAATCTCAAAATGATAATCTGTTTATCAAACTGCACATTATAATGCCTAAATTCACTTGTAGCATTTAAAACACTTGATTTTGTTTTATTTTAATGATTTGTTTAATTCACATTTTTCCTATTCTTAGTTAGTTTAAAAAAAAAAAAAAAATTATTCTATATTTCAATGTATATGTTTTTAATTAAATTAATATATAGCAATGATCACCTTCCATTATCAGGCAGAAATTTAACATAGATACTGTTTTACTTAAAGGTGTCTTTTGACAAACTTTTGACTTTTGTACATCCTCTGCAACTTAACAAACCAGTAATGAGAAAAGTAAGATGACCCACAGTTGCAAACTCTCAAGGAGGGACCTTTTATCTCCCAATTTCCTTTGCAAGGACTCTTGCCTGCATGCTGGCCTTGGCCTTGCTCTGGTAATGCAGGGAGAGAAGGACACAAGCGAGAGGTGCATTTCTTTTACATTCTTTTCTCCCTCACGTTTTTCCCAAGCTCTGGCTCTATCTGTGTTAAACTAGACTTGCACTGCCAGTGACTCATGTCCCTCCCTCCCTCCCTCCCCAAAAGAGAGGTTTGCAGGTTAGAAAACACAATTGGTCTCCCTATATAGTCAGAGGGCTTAATTCAACACCGTTATGCAAGATAAATCAGACAGGGTAGGACTTTATAATTCCCCAATATTTTCATTAATTTGCTCCTCATGTTTGCTGCCTACAGTAATCAGGGGAATGAAATAGGGCTCAGAATGATGATAAATCACTCGGTGGCCATGTTTTCTGCAGTGCTGCTTCATTACTGAATGGTGATGAGAGTGAAAATAGTTTTCGCATTGCTTTGTGAGTCAGGGGAGAGAGGTTTGTGTGTGGATGTGTGGGAGATGTGTCATTTTCTACCCTCTTACCAGCTGTCATTTTCTTTACTTTATTTTTTTTCTGTGTTTTGAGCAAACATGCACTTGTGTCTACTTAAAACTTCTGAGTTTTGCTGTGAGTCTGTGTGCATTAAAAAATGTTATGTGTGGGTGAGCATGTGTTAGTATGTGGAGGTCTTTTGTTCAACCTGGGTTTTTTTTTTTTTTTTTTGCTTCGGGCTGAATGAACATCTCACTCATTTCATTTTGGGTTTGTTTGATTTGGTTTGAGCCTGTCCATGTGTTTTTGTGTCTGATTGTGTATCAGTCTTGGGGTTAGCAGGGCTTAAAGGCCTGACTGTGAATCCGAACAGGGCAAAATCAATCTTGCTATGGTGCCTTTCTTTGTGTATTTTTTTATTTATTTTTTCCTCTGAATGACTCACTGGTCATTCAGCTGTTTTCTTGGTGCTAGTATCAATACGCTGAGAATGTGATATGTATACCTGTATCCCTGCAAAACCATGTTGAAATTATTTGTGATGTTGAAAATAGCTATTGAATCACCTCATCTAAAAACACAGTCACTTTTGGAGTTGGAGTTTGTGTTCTTGAGATGTGGAAGGATGATTTATTTGATTTTCTTCAGTCAGTTTTATTTTAAATAGATGATTCACTCAAAAAGTCATTATTTTCTGAACTCCCGTGTGTCATTGTTCCCCGCCAATGAAACACAAAGTAGAACTTTCAATCAATATTGACTCTTTTCTATTCAAAGGCTGCTCAGAGTGACCTTGGCTTTTTTAAAGCTTGAAAAAGGACAAGAAAACCACAAAAGCCAAAAAAAAATGTATCTATGTCGCTCATGAACATTTTTCCAAATATGAATACAATTCCAGTAAGCTGATAATTATTTTCATGCTCATGTCATTCCAAACCCGTAAGACCTTCGCTCATCATCGGAACACAAATGAAGATGTGTTTGATGATAGTCAGGAAACTGCTGTCTGCCAACAGTCATTCACACTTTCAATTAAGGACGTTTCAGAGGCATTGGGGTATGAATCAGAGCACTCGCCTCTCGAGCAGGTCCCAAGATGCTGATGCCGATGTATGCAAATGCTCATCAGTGCCGCGAGGCCACGCCCTTCTACACCGAGTGATGCAGCCAACCGGGAATTAATTGGGTTTTTAGGCTATGTCATATAAAGGGGATGAGATGGAATTAACTAGAGACAAATTAATGTAATTAGAGCTCTCATTGCTGCATGCCCATCGCATTAGCTACGATGGCCCTTCCCTATCCTCCCTGCCGAGATTCAACTTGACCAGGCCCACCACCCTTAAGATCTGTCTGTGGTTAGAGCGGCTAACACGATTGACATTGATAGGTGGATAGAGCTGTGGAATAGAGTGTAATTGTGTTAAATGGGCAGACATGGATCTGAGGAGCAGAGCTCTAACTATGTTAGCACGCTACATATGTTAGCATTAAGAATGCAGGGGTGAACTCGGTCGGGTGATGGAGCATGCAGTTCATCCTGTGGGTTGAGAAGTGCATGCTGGGCTGTAGGGGTAAACCATGTGGAACTATACTATACCATATGCTATACTATCCATGAGTGATGTCGCAATATAGGAAAAAATTCAGTTTTAAGCCATGAAGGGTGATATTAAGCAGCACATAAACTTTGTGCAAGAGCTATGCTGGTGAGCATCTTAACCTCAGTTATTCATACAAAGTGAAAGAATAAAGAGAAACAAACAAAAAAGAAAACTGATGGCGCAGAGACAACAAGAGATGAACCTTCTTCAACACATGCTGATAATGGTATATGACTGTCTTGAATTATTCCCTTAATATTTTTCTTGTGGCCTGTAGACTAGTGAAAAAAAAAGAGAGAAATGTATTTTGCATTAAACAGGTTGTTTTTGAAGTCGGTGACTGAAATAATGCTCCTCTTAGTTTTCATTTATGACTGGAGTGTTAATAATTGTAATTATAGGCCTATAATTCATTGTATAAATTAATGGACAGATTTAAAAGACCTATTAAAAAACATTTTCAATGAGGAATAAGCTAATAGCCTAATCTTTTGTTATCCTCACAGCGCGTAAGTTATGCGGTGATGCCCTATGAAATTATTGCATGCTAAATTAATCGTGGGGGACCCTCAAGCACGGGGCCCGGTGTGACCGAACCAGTTGCACTGCACTAAGGACATGTGATGAAGTTTCGTGAGGACACAGCATAACCCAATCGGAGCTGTGACAGATCAGTCATATGTCACGAGTGTCTTTCACACTGGCCTCTGGCCATCAGAAGCTTTGCTTGGCAGCATAAAGGACATGTATGCTTTTATCTTTTAAATTCAACTGTTTAGGGCCTTTGTAAGATGTCTTATCCCGTGGCTCCCTCTAGTGAACTGCAATTGTCCTTTAGAGGGGACATTTTCGCTCAGCCAATGCAAGTCTATGGGGAATCATTATTTATACCAAAACTCTAAGTCTGATCAGTTAGAAAAGATATAGCAACAAGCTATGAAGGTCAAATGTATCCACTGAGTTTGGTGCTTGTAGCCTTAAAGGTCCCATGATGTGGATTATTTTCTTTTTTTTTTTGTTTAATGTTTTTTTTTTTTTTTATCTTTCCTGAGGTGTAATTATACTGTTAGTATGATTTTTACATTCAAAATGTGGAAATAAAATGGATTTTTATGTCCCGATTTTAGCCCTCTGGCTTGAATGCTCTGTTTCAAGGGGTGTGTCTGCTGTGAAACGACAACTGTTGTGATTGGCTGACTTCTTTGCATTTGAAATGTGTATTACACCGTGGGACCCCTCTCAAATACTTTTACTAGGTTTTTATTTTATATATTTTTTAAAATTATTTTTTTACTATTAAAGCTGTGGCTGTTAACGAATAGTGGAACTGCTGATTACAGCATTACTTTTTAGATCTTTTCCCATTACATTAAAGGCTGCAGTGATGAGGATTGAGTAGACAGAGTCTCTTTATCGCGCCAATGCAGTGATCTCGTCATTGCAACGAGTTTTCTCTCACGGAATGCTTTCACCACAACTAACAGCAAACACAACATCGACATGAATACAGTAAGAGCTTCGTTGTGCAGCATAAGAGCATCATTCATTATAACGGAAGTTTGGGCAAGTGTGCAGATATACAGTACTCGCAATACATGATTGACAGCTCCGAACAATATAAAGGGAGCTTCTTTGATCGCTCTCTGTAGTTTAATCACAATTTAAATAACAGATTTGTTTCATGTTACTAAGAGAAACAATGTGAAGTTGAACGTTTAGTCACTGGCTTGATTCACTGATGCATAAACAGTATTAAACGATTTAGAAAGAAAGTCTGTGTGAACTTGAATAATTAGGTACACATCAGAAATCACTGATCACAGATCAGGCATTAATGAACACTGTTACTCACTGTTTGTGGAGGTGCTGTTGAATCCATATCGTAAAAGTCTGGTGAGACTGAATTATATGTTTCCTCCAAATTCTCGGGCGGGCAAAGCAGAGAAAGGGGAGGTAACCTTTCCCCTTATGATGACATAAGCTCTCATTTTCTCAAAGGCTTGGTTTACACCTATCAAAACTTCTAGCCACTGTTGGAGCATAGACCGGCTAGGGGAACTAGTATTAATGCAAAAAAAAAAAAAAAAAAAAAAAAACATAAAGTGAAATGTTCATGACATGGGACCTTTAAAGACCTAGGAGGAGATAGAGTTGAAAATCCTGGGTCTCAGAAGAATAATTTGAAATTTAGTATGCTGGCTTTCTCAAGTAACTAATAACTTTACTAAATTTAGTGTAGTGGATCAGTTTATGCGAAATGTTTGTATCTCCTTGTTTCAGATTATGAGAGAGATGAGAACTCTTGGCCAGCGTTGTGGACTGAAAGGCAGGCTATGGAATTTAAAAAGAGCCATTCTTAAATGTGCATTGAAAATGCCTGTAGATAAAACCTGGACCATATTCATATAACATCTAAGGATACATGTAGCTCTTAACTGGGTGAGCTCAAGAGTACAAAATCAGTCTAGTCTCCCCAGATGTAAATGTCATTGGCTGTTAAAATCTTGTGTTGCTTATACTAAATTCACATGATGGTAGATGTGATGTTTTTTTCAGAATTCTCTCAGTTAAATGTAGATGTAAAGGGTATGCATTAGTGAGTGTGGAGAACATTGGAGAAAGGATGTGTTTAGAAGAATGCTGACTTATGGGCCTGCCGTTTGCCTTTAGACAAGAATAAATTCGAATCAATTGCCTTTAGACCAGAATCAATCATTCTGGTTTATTGCTATTGTTATTATTCTCAGCGTTTTTTTTTTTTTTTTTTGCCCCTTAGTAGGTTAGTAATGATAATGCTCACATAAACTGAGTTGATGTCATTTGATTTAATTGCAGTCACTTATATGCTTTTACTCTCCTATGTGTACTTTTGCATTGTCGAGTCAAAAGCATTTGTCTGCATCACTGGTTGAAAATCACTTTATTTCACTTCTACTTTGTTAAATCTATACAACAGACATTTTGATTTAACAAATGATAAATGAAATGTGTTTTACAAACACAAGATATATTAGACTGTGTTTTTACAAAATAATAATGATAATAATAAAACAAATTATATTGGATGTATTTAGTTTTGTACTGTGTTCTTTGTTTAGTTTTATTGAAACTAAACATGTTTTTAATTTTTACTACTAATACTATTAATTATTATTAATAATATTAATAATAATATTATTATATTATTGTTATTATTATTATTATTATATATTTAGTTTGACAGTAGTTTGGATGGCACCCCAATTTCTATCTCATCAAATTTTTCAGCCAGTCAAGGCATAATCAAACTAAATGCATTTAAAAATCAAAGCTTCTGTATTTCTCAAACTGCCTTAGTTTTAATGAAAGCTCTTGGTAAATCAGTTTTTTTTTTTTTTTTTTTTTTTACTCATAGTATTGATTTTTATTTATTAATTATTTATTTAGGATTGAAGTGAGTCGTTGTACTGATCTGATGACAACTTTAATTATACTAAAGAGACTGCTACTAAGTGAAATTAGTGTAATATGAGTTAAAATAAATATATTTCTTGTTCAGAGATGATGAGCCTTTCTGACAGAGCCAAAAGGTTGGACAAACACTGGTCTACATTACTGAGCGCTTTCAGATTTAATTTAATTGATCTTATATATAGTACACATTTACCATAATTCAATATCTTCAACATATGCTTAATGGCATACAAGATCAAGCTTAATGAATCCAAGAATTAACTCATCAATGTCTGCCATTGTTGTGTCTTTTCTCATTCCCCCAAGAATAGCTGCGTCGCACGTGAGAATCCAGCCTTCGTTAAACGTTCCTCTGCAGGTCTTTATCCTGTCAGCAGCACCAAATGTGTAGTGTAAATCCCTTTTGTGTTTGGAGCTCAGAGCTCCATAAATATGTTCTGTCAACATGCAAACATTTATAAATAAGTCATATCGCCCCAATGTTTCAGCGTGGCTGCATGCACACCCCTTTGACGGGTGAAAATGAATGTCCGCCTTGCCCCAGTTTATTGTCCCTCCTTGTTTACTACATGAAAACATGAAATATAAATGCAGGTCTGAAGACCAAGGCACTGCGGTCATGTATGATGCATGAGATTATTCACCCTGATTCCACATTTTCACTGTCTTTTATATTTCACACAGTACAGACAGATGTGAGAGTGAAATGACTCAGCTGTCTTTTGTCTTCTTTTTTTTCTTCTTTTTCTGTGGACTGTGTGTGTCTGTGTCTTTGTGACCGAAAGAGTATGTTTAACAAAGCCACATGTTTAGTGATTCGATAAACAAATAATTAGATTTTCAGTATAAGACATTTACAATGACGAATCAGCACAAGGTCTTAAACTAAATCCTGCTTTAGTTTAAATGACCTCAGACATTGTCAACTTAGTTAAGCCGTGTACTTGGGATTTTGTCTTATTTTATCCAATTAAAAAAGAAAATGCTTTCATGCTTTTTTTTTTTCTTCTTCTTGGAAACTTAAGTCTGTCTGTAATTTGAATGATGGCTTATGGTTAACATGACCTCCGTTAAGTATCCACAATTCAAACAAATGTCAAGAACTGAACAGTGTTAATTTTGTCAGGCATTTTTTTTTTTTTTCTTATTTAGTCTTAGGCCCTTTCCACACGAATGTGGTTATTTTTTTAAATCAAAGCTTTTTCTATGTGGTTTGGCCATTCGTCCACACGCAAATGCAGTACCAGGTCACCAAAATCCGAACATTTCTCAAGTTCACACTTACATATAATGAACAGAGTAAAGATTAAACGTATTTGGTATGCTGTCCAAGGGAGAGGGCTCAGAGCTCGGCTTTTAGCCAGGACCCAGAGTGCTCTCCCCAAGTGTTCCTCCCCATGCTGGGGTAGGAACGGGCTGAAGGTGAGGAGTCGGGGTGGTGGAGGGATTCTGAAAGACTAGAGATAATGAAGGTAAGGCTGCTTTGATTATTTATAGGGGTCTCTCTTTGTTCTGATTGGATAGATGGTGTAATTACTGATGATAAACTGGCTGTGTTAATTATCTGTGTGTGCTCCTGCCGAAATTTGTTAATAAAACATCAATTCACGAGTTCACACTTACATATAATGAACAGAGTAAAGGTTATGCGTATTAGGCTTGCTGTCCGGCGAGAGCCTTCAGTTTGGACCCAGAGCGCTCCCCCAAAAGATGGGGGGAAATCAAGCTGATAGAGGACATGGCATGTGGCTAGATTATGGTCACGGTGGCTGTAAATCTGATTAATGTTGTTTCTAACCTACAGCGGTGCCACAAATGGCATTAATTGTTCTTATCGGACCAATAAGACCCTCCTTTCCTCCTCAACCCACAGATCAGAGCGACTGCTCATCAATTTATCTGATACGAGCTGTTGCTATTAGTCTGTCTGCGTTTTACGGCCCTATCCTGTAAACACCAGGGTAACGGGGGCCACTGAGTACAATTTATAGAAGCTCGACAGGCTATTTACACAAGCCAGACAGAAAAATGGTTCTGATAGTAGATCTTTTGATCAGAAGAGCTGATCTCCTGTGTGGTGGTATATAGTCGAATGCATTTTAACCTTGACAAATTCAAAATAGCTTTGCTCATGTTTAATATTAAAACAATACTGTGAGAGGAGGTCACTGGAGCATTTGGTGTGGAACAAGAGTCCATTTATCATCAGAGTTGCTTGGTGTATAACTGTAATTGAACTATGGTTTGGACTTGTATATATTAGGGGTGTAACGGTACACGTATTCATGCCAAACTGTTTTGGTGTGGGACTGTGTGTACTGAATGAATACATTGTTTTTATATTAATTTTGTAATTAGTTTTTTCAGGAAATTAAAATAATAAATGCTGTTTTGACAGTCTTTGATGTGGCATGACAAACCGCTGTATAAAAGACTAGGAGAGCCGCTTCTGGGACGGTTAAGAAACGTGCTAGTATGAACACAAACATTGAATTCATCGGCCGCGTTCATTATTGTAATTGAATATATTTTAACAAATAAGCTAGAAATTGTATTATTTTAAAGTTAATTTAAAAGCTGCATTATGTGCAATTTACACGTTTGCATACATTGTTTTTGTAAAGTTGAGTCTTGATCAACTGTTTAAAAATAAATAGTTGGCAATTTTACGTTTGGCTTAATTTGTTAGGCCTAATTGTAACCTTATAATGTAAAAGGGCTCCCTATAGTTTTAAGCAAAAGCTTATGCTTAAAACTATAGGGAGCCCTTTTACAAAACCTACTATTTATTTCAATGACTTGCCTAACTGACCTAATTTGCCTAATTAACCCTCTAAGCATTTAAATTGCAGTGTAAAATGAGGACTAGTATCTATTTAATAAAACAACAAGTTAAATAATGTATACTGTCATAATGGCAAAGACATTTCTTTATAATAATTATGTAATCAAAAACTTTCATTTTGGATGCAATTAATCGCTTGCCAGCACTTTTTTTTTTTAGTGCAGGGTTAAGAACACTTGTTTAAATTAGGTAATTTGAAAAGATATTGAATCATTTATTGCGTCGAAACCAACTTCTGATATCTCAGTTGTGCATTTTGCACCCCAAGATATTGCCCTCTCTCCCTTTCCTCTGCTGCTTCTCTCCTCCTACGGCATCAGATAGGTGAGGCTTTGACCTTAATTCTTCACGGTCTGTCAGCTGCTCCCGGGCTGGCACAGCGGGTCATCAATTATGTCTGGCCCAGCATTGCCCACTGTTGGCACGTTGAACCTGCGGCTGCACTGCGCCCTGCCAAGCCCCGGGAGAGTTTATTAATGAGACTAGCTTGAGTGGGCATAGGTGAGAAAGTGTGTGTGTGTGAGAGAGAGAGAGAGAGAGAGAGAGAGAGAGAGAGAGAAGACAGACTTTTTCAGTCTTGCTGCAGGGGTTCCAAACTGTAGTACTAGGAGTTGGTTTCCAAGATACCCATTTATTAGAGGAACCGTTTCACCAGCCATCTCTGAAACACAGGTAAGTGTCAGGAAATGACCTGCGGGTCAGTTCCCAGTGAACAACATTCCCTGGATGCAAACACCTTCACACAGCCTGTCTTTCATAGCAAATGTGAACTTCTAGCTGTTTTATTGCATCAGGTTCATTATAGTTGCCTAAAACTAAAATGAAAACCTTAAAAAACAAACAAGCACAATTAACAAGTGTTAACTGAAATTAAATTAAGTAAAACTTAAACTGGATTAAAAATGTGAAAAGCACAGAACAGAATTGCTGTTTAACTAAGTAAAATTATAATGAAAGCTCAAAATGAAAGCTGATTTACAATATTTCAACAAAACTGTAATAGTATCTCAATCATACTAAAATATCACTGCATTGTGCTCTTATGTCCCTGTGTCATGTCATAGTGAAACATGAGTGTCTTAAAAGCTGAAAGATGATAAAGTAATTCCTTTTGCAATAATTATTTTCAGTACATATAATTATGAAATAATGTGATCATTTGGCAATGTTAAAGGTAGTTTTTCATTCATTTATTTCTTAAAAAAATAATTTGTGTTGGAATTGAAATTTTTAGAACACGAATCCTTAAGTTCTTTATGATTCTCAACCCTATTCCTTGCATAGTGTACTTAGAGCTGAACTAGGGAGCAGATTGTGTGCACCATAATTTCAGAAGGGCTGACACCTTAAATCAGTAGCCTCGCTTTCTCTGGGTCACTGCGGTTTTCACTGAGGGAGCTGAGTGGTCTCATTCTGAAATTCATTCATTCATGAAAGATTTTAGGTGTCTGGTTAAGCTGGGTTGTAATGTGAAGACTGCTGTTGGTGTGTCCACGTTTGCTTAAATATTATGTGAGTGTGTTGATATGCAAGTGTGAAAACGCTTTTACTCTTGACAGCTGGAGCATCAAAGCTTTCTAAGAAACATTTAAGTCACATATTCAATAGATACTTTACTTTCTCTGAAAACTTTCCTACATGCCATGCATTTCTTTATTAACAAGCTATGCATTTTTTGGTAAGAGCAATGTATGAAAAACAAACAAACGAACAACAACAACAACAACAACAAAACCTCTGCATTTGCTCTACATGACCTGTGCTTTTAGTTTATTAAGAGCAAAATGTTTTTCCTTTAACTGCTCAATGATGTGTATCTTTCTGTTGCTTATTTGGAAAGTCCCTGAATACTTTCATAGCAGACCTCGAAGTGCTCCTCTTTTCTATACAAATAGGAAATTATTGTCTTTTCTGTCATTTTTGAATGCAACTATTAAGGCCACAGTCTACTGAGTCATCTATACTTGTTTAAATTTGCATAATTCTTTTTATTTAATGCAACTATGCATAATATATATTTGATTTGATTTGAATAGTTTAATGTTAGCATGTTGCTAAGTTAATGGCACATCGCAGCACACATAAAATACATTAAATTAAATTATCAATGTAATTTAATTTGATTCTGAACTGTTTTTATGTTATTTGGTCAGTAGGTGTGACTGTAATAACAACTAATCAGCTGTAATCAACTGCTATTTTGCTGGTTGTGGTGCATTCTGGAATTTCCTCTGTGAAGGATGCATTGCTAATAATATTAGCCAGAAAAGTAGGTATCAAAGGCATGTAACCTGTTGCTAACCGAAAGGCATATGTTATCATGACTTCGGTTGCTTTGGAAGTGTGCCTAAAAATGGCATCTAGGTAGGATGCTTGTTACATTTCCATCATTACAAATCATATAGCGTCTATCATTATTTCACAGCAGGCTGACATCACTGTCTTCTAAAGGGAGAGGAGCGTGCATGTTGCCTTAGCATCAGCAGAGGGCCTTTTGTGTGCGCACAGCAGGATGGCACAGCCATAATTAAGACAATTAATTCAAACGGAGAAGAGCCTTGCACATTAGCCAAAAGGTTTGCACACTGCTGATTTCAGCCGCTGGCTTTAAGAAATGTCAGTGGCATCAGAGCTAATCTGATTAAGTGTTTGTTGTCTGTTAATGCACAATTAAAGGAAGAAGGAGAAACTACTCACACTTTCCTATATAAATGTCCAAAACCTCTTCATAAGCAAACTTCTTCATTTTTTTTTTTTTTTTTTGTAGATGATAGAATAATCAGGTACAAGTATTAAACATTACACGCAGGTAAACCTCATTTGTAAGGGTGTATATATATATATATATATATATATATATATATATATATATATATATATATATATATATATATTACAATACATGCATCGTGAATAGCAACCATATGTATAGTCTATAGCTTCCAAAAAAATACAAACATTTTTATATACATTTACATATAAACAATGATCGATGAACATACAAAGAACACATTAATTAAACCTGGAAGCTCACACATTTGAGTTTATTTGTTTAGTAACACACACACACACACACAGATTTTGTTTTTGTTGAAAATATTGTGGCAATATCATATCTTGAGGTCAGTATTTTGTATTGAACTGGACTGTGATGAATGTAATATGCTACTAATAGGTAAGTGTAATAAATGTAAGAGTAATAAAATACTCTCAAAATAGCATGACCTTGGGGAATGCCGGCCTATCACTATCTTCTCCTTTCAAATCTCTAGAAAATTGGTGTATCTCTCGGTCTTACTGTCTTTCTTTCAATTTGCATCTCTTTGTCTACCTTTCTCCCGCTGTCTGACCTTGGCCTTATCATATTAAAGCTTCTCTATTTCCTGTAAGAGCTGCTCAATGGCTTTGTCTCCAGATTGGGCTGTTAGGGAAGAGTTCACCAGGCGCCTATCGGGCACATTTATCCCAGACTGTTCCAGAAATGAGTCGAGCAAATAAGCAGGGGAGGAGGTGCTGGCCGTGCAGATGGCTGTCTCTGACACAGAGAACAAATTATTCACCCCATAGAGGCTAATGTACATTAGCGAGACGGCATCTGCTGCCGGGAGGAGACGACAGGGACAGGTATCCCCACAACTCTTCTGCTGTGAGCCACACAACTGCAGGCTTCACAAAACGCTCATTAATCCACCACTGATGGTTTAGTCTCGCTACAGTCATACGGCAGGGGAGCTAGAAGACCTGATAGTAGAAAAGGCCTTGATATGACTTATCAGTGCTAAGAGATAAAGAAAGAAAGACAATATAGTGCAGCAGGGAAATGTTTATCTCTTTCCTCTCTCTGATTTTCATCCATTTAAAGCTCAGGGTTATATACTGTATGATTGTCTAAATCATGTGCTATAGGCTCAAAATGACCCAAACACTCAACGGTGATTGACTGATATATTTACCGTACTTTACAGATCTCATAATGTAATTGACAACTAAACTCCTCATGCTGCACCAGTGTGCGCTTTAATGTTAATCTTTCTGTTCAGCTATTTAGGGGCCTGTCATTCTTACCATGCCTTGACAACCGCTTGTAGTGAGTTAGTCATCAGGGTCAGCATAAGGAAAAATTAGCAATTCAACAGCCATGCAGCAAATGTATTTTCATAAATGTACATGACAGTGTTCTGTGAAGCACATATGAAGTGATGTGACGTGTTGGGGAAGAATTTGACAAAGGGTTTGTCCGTGATCAATTAAATAGGGCCCAATGAAATCCGTTCCCAAATGCTTTTTTTTTTTTTTTCCAATCTTTTCTCAATTTTATTATTATTATTATTATTATTATTATTATTATTATTAATTTGTCAGGTGATTACATTATATTTTATTAATCAAAAAGCATGTCTAATTAATTGAGTTATC
The DNA here is from genome assembly GCF_003368295.1 of Carassius auratus. NCBI lineage: Eukaryota > Metazoa > Chordata > Actinopteri > Cypriniformes > Cyprinidae > Carassius > Carassius auratus. The sequence goes on from NW_020527869.1 coordinate 46,165, forward strand.
CAACAATATATTAATTGAAACTTACACAATTTAACAACAATTTATTAAAAGTTTATCACAAATAAAATGTTTATGGCCCTATGAAATATGTTTATTTTATTTTTTTCTCAATTTTAGTTTTATTTATACCCAATTCTGTTTTTTTCATTAATTTTCTGGATTCCATTTTAATGGTTTCATTAAAATGTAATAAACAAAAGCATCTCTAAATAATTGATTTTATTAGAAACTTTTTCATTAATTCATTAATTCATTCATAAATATTTTGTTGTCTATTTAAAATGTTCTGCTAAATAAATTCTGGTAAATAAAGTTTCCAGTAAATATTTCTTAAATATGTTTTATTAATAATAGTTTTATTAGTAGTAGTAGAATACAATTTCATGAAGTAATTTATTTCTGTCACAGTTTCTTAATTTAAACCAAACTTTTATTTTCATGGGTTATTGTGAAGACTTTGAAGTTTATCTGTTTATATGACATAATGCTAGTGTAAATGTTCCAAGTTATTACTAGATTTTGTGATTCTGTCCAAGTTCTTGCTTCATGAAAATCATAGGGCCCTAATTAAAATAAAAAATCCTCTCAAGGCCGTTGTTGTTTTTAAGATGAGTAACTTAAATCACCCTAACTGTGGTAAAATAATGCGTGTAATAAATAAGTGCCTTTTTTTTTTTTTTTTTTTGCACTAACAGCAATATGATATGCACATGATGTTTGATTGTTTGTGTACATTTGTATGATTTGTAATAATAGGATTTTGATTAAGATCTAATATTTGTCTATGGGCTTTTTTTTTTTTTTGCAGTAAATTGCATTTCTAAATTTCAAACTCAATTTGAAGGTTAGCCATCTGAGTGCCATCTGTGTCAGCTCTTGGGGTTGTGACTTTAGCTTAAATCTGATGCGTCTTTGAAAACCAACATGGAAGCTGACATCTGTTCAATCTCTCCAAATGCTTCTTGCCAACTTATTTGTAGGAGATCTTTTTGATTGGCCCGTGGTCTTCAGAAAACGTTCAATCTTTCTGGTAGATGATGACTTAGCGACAGCAATTATCTGTATGATCACATGCTGATTCAATGTGAGCTTATCTATCAGCAGATAGTTGATCATAAAGGCTCTTTGGAAGCAAATACATTGATGTGCTGGTATATATAGTGCTTTTTATTGAATTAGGTAAAATTATTTTGCTCTCTAAAAAACACACATGGGTGGACATTCAATTTCATCATCCTATAACAGCGGTTCAGTATAAATATCCCTTATCCCAACCCATTTAAGTGTTCGGTAGTAAAGACAATATGTTTGCTGGGAATAGGGCATAAGTGAAAAACATGCCATATGTGTGGGTGAGTCTTCTAGAGTGAAAGAGATGTTGAGTGATACAGCGCCTGGATGTAGCTAATACAAAAATGACCTTTTCCAGAAATATATTGCATTGGAAACAGACCACATTTACAGTAGTCAAGCTACAGTGACCCATGCCTAGTAATGATTTATGGATTGCTCTACCGCTCTTAAAGAGAAAGAAAAAAAAAATAATAATAATAATAAATAAATAAAATACAGTTCTTGTGTTGATACCTACACTCCAATATTTTGTTACACCTCCAGCCCAGACTTTTTCAATGAAAAGACTGTCGGTGTCATTTTAAGCTGACATAGACAAGTTGTTGGTAGTGCCAGGCCATGGCAGGGTGCAGGGTGAAATTGTTATTGATTGTTGTGAGTTTCCAAAGTGAGCCCACACATAAACAACATATTAAAGGTTCTGTAAACTATTTCAGTTATAGTGTTCTTCTTACTTCTAACATTTTTGTTAACTTCAACTACACTGCCACTCTCCAAAACCCTGTCCAATTTAAAGACAAGAATGTTTCTGATTAGACAGTTTTCTGATTTATATAAATAATAATAATAATAATAATAATAATAATAATAATAATAATAATAATAATAATAATAATTATTATTATTATTATTATTATTATTATTATTATTATAAAGGTAGTAATATAATTATTACTAACAATTAGATTATTTAAGGCGATTTCCTCCCCTCCTTCAAACCTTTCACCTGGGTTTCAAGACTCTGTTGGACAGAATGTTATATATAGTATATTGTATGAATTGGAGAAAAGCCTATTGACAGCTGTTTAATTCTAGGAATATTGGACATGTTCCTACTATTATGCTGGTGCATAATGTTTTTGTTGAGTTTTTTAACCATGTTTCAGGTCAACTGATTTGAACTCCATTTCCCCCAGAAAACTACTCATATAGTCCCACAGTGCTGAGCCATTAGGAAAAACTAATTGCATTTCTGTGTCCTCTTCCTGCTTGTATGTACAGGCTGTTGAAGAGCCTTTGAGCCCTAGAATCAACCTTTCTTTTTCTCCTTATACCTGTCTTATATGTCTTATATATGAAATTGTACATTTTTGCTTTGTCATTTTTTCCCCAGTCTAGTGTGCACTCAGATGTGCACACCATGTACTTGGCCATTCCATTTAGTGTATACATTTTTAAAGAATAGAATTATCTAAAATTGAACATTAGCCTTTTATTGTTGTCTACATAGGAGCATCATTGTTTGAATCATGATTATTATTATTATTATTATTATTATTATTATTATTATTATTATTATTATTTTAACATTTTTAGTATAGTTGCTAAAAAAGTTCAGTATTTGCCATCTTGTAAGCAACGTGCACTATCAGGAAAAATCCAAGTAAAGTACACCTAATAAGACATGGTAGTATCTACTAGCCATCTACTAGCTTGGGTACTTACTACTTTGCAACTTTTAGGGGAAAATAAGATATTAAAGGGTGTTCCCCCTTTAAAGGTGCAGTAACTGATTTGTGAGAAGGCCTTTTGACTTTTTTCTATGCAACAGGCAACAACTAATAAACACACCTCATAGCTCGCATGAATGAGTACTGTTACTATAGCTAATAATACAACAGCATCATATCTAGTTTCTGAACCTTTCTGAACAGTGGACCTTTTTTTATTTATTTTTTTCCCACACACAAAACAGACACCTGACAAATAGGGCTGCACGATTAATAAAATGTGATTGTCACACATATCTTTCAGTGAAGCACGGTTCTGTGATCAGTAGTGAATCTTCATCCGAAGGCCAGAGGGCGCTCTCACGCTGAATCACCATATATGCCCTCCAGAAGTAATGTAATGCACGTCATTCCAGGGTTGTGACTAGAAGGGATACCACTGCTAACTGAAAATAAATAAATGTATAATAATAATAATAATAAAAAAAAACAATGAAGCTATAGTTCACTGACAAGCCACACAAACCCGATTATGAAATCATTCTGTGATTGTGAAAGCAGTTTTTGTAGCTTGTCAGTTTGACTCATTTTTAACATGCATTTAAAAAAGCAACATGCATCAAACATATTTCCAAACACGAGAAGCATTTATGAACCTCTTGCCCAACAAAATACTTTTTAAGTATTTAGTAACGTTTTTATTCAGTTTTTCCAAACTCACTTTGCATTATAAATTTTCTTTAACATAATGAAAATTATAATAAGAACTCAGATAAACCATATGTTTTTGTAATCCAGTTCGATCTTCTGTTTCCTTGAACGACATGCATTACCTTTCTTCTGTGGGGCATATTTGGTTTCTCAGCGTGAGAGCACCCTCTGGCCTTTGAATGGAGATTTACTATTGATCACAAAACCATGCGTCACTGAAAGATACATATGACAATTACAGCTTTTGCCTAATCCCTACTTTTTTGTAAAATTTACAAAATTACTGTATTTGTTCAACTTTTCCACTCATTATATGAATATATACCCATCACTTACTTTAAACATGTATTTTTAATATAACACAACAACTTCTTCGCTGTGTTACTGTGTTTGTACTGCATAGAATACAGAATAGTGTAGAAAATATGTGACTGGTTTCTGAAGCCAACTACAACAGGGTAGTTCATCCAGCATATAGCCCCTTAAACATGCCAGATTAATTCTGTTTCAGCTTAATGGCAAAGGACGGACATTCCCCTGTTATTGCTCTGCAACCGGGAGTCCAAAGATGTCGAAAAAATGACGATGCCATGGACCCAGAAATGCAATGACAATGTTAATTTGGTTATGTCAGAAATATTGTATCTTCTGCTGCCAGATGGGACTATCTGTAATTAGCCCAGTGAAGGAATCACTCTTCCGTTTTGGCAATGCTTAATGCATATGAGTCTCTTTCAATATGAGACTCAAAAGACCATATGTGTGTTTTTTTTTTGCTAAAGCACCTGGACAGTCACTCTAGCGCTGATAAAATCCTACTGGAAACAAACTGGCTGGTGCAGACAGTGTCCAATAAAGCAACAGATTCTACCATTCATCCTTCTTCATTGTGCCAAAAATGAGACCTCACGGTTTTCGCATCCTTTTTCTCCCGCTTCATCTCTTTCTCATCCTCTCCGGGTCCCTGGCCTTGCCCTGGCACATCTGTTTTGACAGATGTTTGACTAAAGAGATTTGGCTGGATGTTGTCTCTGCGGTGACTTCAGTTTTCCTGATCCCTGCTTGATATTGTTCCACTAGCAGACAGTTACCAAAAACACCTGCTAGTGTTAACTTGACTCACCGCGTGGCACTTCGAGAGTCATTTAGGTTCACGCATGTTCTGCATTTCTGTGCTCTCGTGTGACCTTGCAGGTACCAGCCGCCCTCCGAGACTCAATTATCGTCAGGGATCATTGAGGGGGAAGAGTTGTGGTATTTTAGCGCACATATTTAATTGCACAGACCTTGATTAGCCATTTTGGTGAATGGTCCCTGAGAGACTAAAGTGACTAAAGAGATGCTTGATTTTCTTCAGTGCAGTTTGTCTCATTCAGTTTTGTGTGCATTAGCATTCTGTGAACTCCGGCAGGCTTGCTTAAGGAAAATCACAGTTTATATTATTAGGTATAAGAGAGAGAAAGAGAGAGAGAGAGAGAGAGAGAGAGAGAGAGAGAGGACAAGGGTTTGCAATGCACACCTGTTGCTGCCACATGACCCACTCTCAAGGCCAAAGAAACCCAGTCTCTGCTTTTGTTCCTCTACAGTTTCCATTAGATGCCTAATTGTAAGGTCCATATTTTTCATTGCTGGCAGGCTCCATTATAAATATATTCCATGGGTGCTGCAATTACAACATTTTCCATTTGAAATTAACAGAAAAGATGTAATGAAGTGACCATGTTTCCATTGTGTGACCCACTTAAATGAAATTTCGAAACTCCATCCGTCTCTGTGTATCTATCATTCTGTCCATCTCGTGCATATTTAAATTATTTAATGACCACAGTTATCCAACACTAATAGTCCCTGTGTGTGAGAAAGTAATTGCCCCCCAGTTAAATCAGAATAATTAATGCGGTTATTAGAATCAGGCGACTGCACACAGCCCTGCGGCGTGAAAATCACTCCTTTAGATGTCCCAGCGCTAATCACTGTGCAAATTGTGTTGTGATCACTGCAACTATTTGATTCGTTTATAAACTCTTCGGTGTGTCTACAGATTTAGGAACGTCTCCTGATAAAAAAATTGTATAAGAAAGCAAATCTTTGTCCACTTATTTATATTATATTTTCTATTGTGGGCTATGTGAAGATAAACTTAATTTTCCGCATGTTGGCTCTAAATACACACACTGACCTGCACAAAGCCATCGTCATAGCAACAAACCATCTTTTTTTCTACAGCCATCATTCACGCCTTCATATCACTTAGTATTTTTATTTTCTATTTTTATTTGTATTTTTGCTCTTTCCTTGTCTTTATAAACATATCTTCAGTAGGTGGAAGCTGAAATGTCATCTGTTTAATGGGTAATATCAATTCATCTCAGAAAATCAGTTGCAAACTTGTGTGGCCTATTTGCCTATTTAAGCTTAAAACACATATTCTGGGTTTAAGACAAGTTAAATGAGGAGTAAGTACCCGAATCTCATCTTAGGTGTCCTAAGCAAGTTCATGAGACTTTATCAGAGAAGAAGCAATGCCGTATTTGTGAATGAATCACTCCTTTGAGTTGCAATATTTTGAATTACTTGTTGATTTGGATCACACAACCTGTCAGCAGTGGTTCCATTTTGTCTTTTTGGATAAGAATAAGAAGCACTTTATCTGTCCTTAGTGTCTTTCATTCCAACATAAGAAAACATTTCTGTAATCTGCGTCTGAAATAGCACGCGTTTACACAGTTTATGTATCTCAGAGGGGACATGGATGCATTTAAACTGTAGATACACATGTATAAATATGCATAATGTTTGTTTTGAACATAAAATGTTGAATACTGATATTTGAAATAATTTAAATCATGAAAAAATAAACACTCCACATGTGAAATTAAAACTGCTGGTAGGTGACAGCAAGTGAATGTAAATCAGTGAGTCACTGAGATTCAGCTGATTCATTCAAATGGCTGATTAATTCAGAAATAAAACATTTGACTGTGTTAATTAATCACTGAATAATTTATTCAACTGATTCATTCAATAAGCAGATTTATTCAATAAGTAAACATCGTCCATTGCTCAGAGACGCAAAACAGAGCTGATTCGTCAAACCTGCTTTCCTGTAGTCTGTGTTCTTCTGACTATTTTGTAGTAAGTAACAAATATACTTAGAGGAAATGTATCGGAGTAAAATTATACATTTTAATTAGGAAATGTAGTAGAGTAAAAGTTGGCTGAAATATAAAAACTCCACAAGTAAAGTACAGATTCTCCCAAAAAATACTTATTGTAACAAAGTGTTTTTACTTCATTACATTACCACTTCCTGTCAGGATTGTTAATTCTTTCAAAAATCAGTTTGTTTTCAGTTTCAACTCACCGATTTGATGATCTTGTTGCAGCGGCTATATATAAGCTCAGTGGAGGAGATAGTTATCAATAAAAAATGACTTAAATAGAGTCACACAGAAATTTACGCACCTTTATTTTTAAGAGTGTATTAGATGAAAAACTTAAATTAGAATGTTTTCTTGACACTAAATTAACTATTAATAATGATAATAATAAAAATAAGTAAATAAGTAGGGTGAGTCAAAAAAAGGTAAGTGAATTATCGTTATATATAAAACTTCACTGGAACCGTAGTGCTCAACTTACGAAGTGCCCTGTTTTTCTCCGCTACACGTTTTCTTACTTTTTTCCCTGTACATGATTAATGGCGTAATCAAGCATCCCTGCACGTAAGACTAGGGGGGATGTGAGAATAAGCGTTTTTCATGCTCGGCTAGATAAGATTATAGCTTATAGGATCAGATAAAATGGCTCTCTCTCTCCCTTTGCTTTATTTTTGAAAGTGGCCTAGTTTTAAAAAGTTCACCACATAGCAGGACGGCAGCAGAGAGGCGAGCATGTGATGTGAGAGACTGAGAAAGAGAGGGGCAGTGTGAAGCCACAGGATGCTGCAAGGTGTGTACATGTCGGTTTCATTTTTGAAAGAGCGATGCAACAACTAAAAAAAGAAAACTTTGTGAACCCAGCGGTTTTTTATTCCCAGAAGCAATCTGCACATTGTGGTGGATACAAAGAAGTGTAGCGGTACAGTCGGCGTGTATGAAAAAATATGTATTTTCTCTTCTCTTTTTGTAGAAAGAGAATGTCCCGCAGGCTTGAAGGCCAGAGTGGTGTTTAATAGCAAAGTTTTATCTCTCTCTCTCTGTGTGTGTGTGTGTTTGTGTGTGTGTGTGTGTGTGTGTGTGTCTATTAAGGAAGTCAAGCAGGTACAGATGAATAGCCCCATCACTGTGTGTGTCATTGACTGATGAAACACAGAATTGTAGCACACACACATATACCCTGGAGCTATGACATTCTATGACAACATTAGCGTGTGTCACCCTCACACTGTGTCTCATGTTGAATCTAAAGATACCTGGAATTCCTTTAAATCAAAGAAACTGCCCTGTTACACGCTCCCAAATTAAATGTAAGCCCATCTGGAATATATGTTGAATCATGCATAATGTTTGACACAGTGTGTAGGACTGACAGGAACAGATTAGGGTTGGGCTATATGTTAATTATTTCATTTTCATATAATATTATGTTATGTTTCAATATAGTGGTTGTGATTGTGATTGTGCTTTAGGCCGTTCTCCACAGCACAGTGGGTTTTGTTGGACTTTGTACGCAGAGCTTAAGCTGGAGCAGAGCCTGTTTTGCTGGCAATATAAAATTAAGGAACATGGTGATTGATGTTAATGTGCTTTTTATTTGGCCATTACATCTTCTAAAGAGCATGCCATTAAACTAGTTTCATGATTAGACTAGAAAATGCTCATTAGACTAGTTTTGCAAGCCCTCCTTGTCTTGTGACATGATTATGAGTGTGTTAGGACTGTAATGTTGTCTCAGCATCTCTGATATTTAAACTTAAGCTCTGAAAAAAAGAAAAAAAGGAAACAAAAGACATTAATAACTTTGATGTAAGCAGAAGTCTCTTTACTCAACATGGCTGCATTTGTTTGAGGTAAAAATATTATGATTTATAATTTAATATTGATATATTACAATATACTATTAAAATAAAATGTCTTAATGTGAAGCCAAAACATTAATCTATTCTTTAATCTCATGATCCTTGAGAAATCATTCTGATATGCTGATTTGGTCCTCAAGAATTATTTCTTCATATAATTATCTTATTAGTATTTTTGCTTAATCCTCTGGGGTCGGCAAACGCAGACACGCGTTTTGTGGCATCTTCTCCTGCTATCACCGAAAATAACTTAAATTACACTTTGTTTTGATCGTACAGATAAGAAAAATACATCAATCAAATCTGTAAAGGGTTTACTTTTATTTGTATACACACATAATCCTGACAAACTTTTATGCATTTATAAAATAAAGAAAACAAACAGGGTGCCGCCTTGATCTGTGTAAACTTCATTTAGAAATGTGTCATTAAAATTAACTGTAACTCAGCAAATACAAAGAGACACTTGAGAGACTCTATCCACTTTCACTTTAAGAGGAACGCCAATTAAATTTGGCTAGTGGATTTAGCAAATGCTTGGAGGTCCCTGACCCTCTTGATGGAAGGTCAGGAGCTCTTAGCAGACAGGAATTTAAGCTAGACTGAATCCAGTGGCTCAAAGGGATCCCTTTGTAAGGCCACCCAGGGTCCTAGAGAGATCCAAGGAAGACACCAGGAATGGCCTAAGATGATTAAAACTTCTGGCACCCCTCAGGAACCTGACAATGAAATTGTGGTTTCCCAGTGACCGGCTGTCCACTGCATCATGATGTGCTGCGATCGAAGCCACACACACTTTCAAGGTGAAAGGTGACAGCCTATGCTCCAACCTTTCTTGCATGACTACTCCAATCATGCATCCTCGGGGGTCTGCTCTGTGAGAAGAACACCAGTTCACGAACAAACTCCACTTCAGTGCATAGGCTTGCCTTGTAGAGGGAGTTGTACCCTGAGTGATGGTGTCTACCACCGCTGATGACAGATCACCTAAATCACTTAAAGGGGTCATATGATGTTGCAAAAAATTTGGTTTAATGAAATGTGTTTATGTGGTTTCAAGTTTTCTGAAACGCATAGATTTTTACAATGCTCACCAGCATGAAAATCGAGGTGTGCTCTGATGTGCCAGCTATCCAGTGCATTGTGATTGGCCGAATGCCTCAAATGTGTGACAGATATAAAGAGAGTGGCTAGAGTGAGGAACAGCGGAGAGCTAGAGAGAGGAATGACCAGGGCTAGTGTGAGGAATGGAGTGAGGAATAGCCGGCGGGCTATAGTGAGGAATGGAATCCTCTGGAATCCACTATAACCCTTAGATCTCCCTGAGCTCTAGCCGGCAGTCCTCTGTTCGTGACAGAGAAACCAGGACGGGTAGAGACTGAGGATGCTGTCTCGTCCCCTTGAGGAGAGAGAGGCGAGATTGCAGTGAAGCCATGCTCAGACAACAATCGTCTCCGTCGACAGAGGATAGGTAATGACTGCAACCAAAAGAGCACAGACGGAACAGCACCTTTAAAAAAGATGTGAGCCGCCCGTGATGAGAAACTGCTTTTTTATTTGAACCACCCAGAGGAATCACTGATTTAACAGGGACAACGCTTTTTGTGCCATAATGCCAACCAGGAACAGCTTCCTTCCCTATCAGTCAGAATGAAAAGGCTTTGTGGAGAAGAAATCATTCACCCACTCGGCTCAGCAAAAATCTGAATAAGTGGATGCACCTGTAACCCATTTATACCAGTATGCACAGGGAGCATGCAAATCCACTAGCCAAATTTAATTGGCATTTTCTCTTAAAGTCAGAGCGGACTGGGACTCTCAAGTAAAACCCCCTACTGTATGTCATCACGATGTAACTCGAAGTGACCGACAGATAGGGAACACAACAACCCTAATAGCACTGTAAAAAAAAAAAAAAAAAAAAAAAAAAAAATGGTATGATCAATAAGTCATGACATTACTTTTACTCATCAAAATAAGCTTTTTTTTGTTATACATGATTCAACTTTTGTATGTAAAGTCAATTTAATGTAATTTAAGTTAAAATATTAATAAATAAGACCTCTTTTACAATGAAGGGGATAGAGAAAATGTGAGAGAATAACACATATAATTGTTATCTGTCAGGAGGAGTGTGTGTGTGTGTGTTTGGGGGTGGGGGGAGGGTTCACTGTTTGAACTGGCAGATTTCAAGTTGCTAAAGGGACAAACATTTTTTTTGTTTTAATTTCACACACTCTCACCCATACACATACAAATGGATCCCGTTAACAACAACTCAAAACCTGTGAAGGCTAGAGAGGCTCATGGCTACATTGCTACACATTGCTCTCCAGAGAACTGACCTCAACCGACCTCAAATTATTCAGAAGCTGCCGAGATCTATTATAGTGTCTTTAGCCACATGAAAGGCCTGTTAGTGTCACTTTATATGTTTTCTTTCTTTCTTTCTTTCTTTTCTTTCTTTCTTTCTTTCTTTCTTTCTATTCCTTCCCTACTCTGAGCTCTAGTTGCAGTTTTCACATCACCACCTTTATTGATCTCATTAATTGTTTGTTAGATGTGTAATTAAACAGTAGAGAGGGAAACATCTTGTTAGCAGCTGGGGTCTTTATGTGCTCTTTGGACTCCAGTCTTAGTTAAGCTACAGTGAGAAATTAGAAAGCCATCGCTAAGCCCAGTGGGAACATCTGCGGGAGACCGAAACCCCAGTTTGGGATCTTTTAATAGCGGATTCTGTAAATGGCTCCATTAGAGTGTATTCAACATCATATGAACTAGCAGAATATTTGTAATGGCAGGCTAATGTGCATTTTTTTTACAACATATATATATATACACACACACTGAATGCATTTTGTTCGTTAAATTCAAGCGTTTCAAATTGGATATCACAATGCATGGAGTGGAAAGTTTGTAATGTGTGCAGTTGGCTAAACTGGAAAGGTTTGGTAATCGTGTCAATTGGTGGACTGCATTTCATTATTATCCTACTGACTGCGGTAGGACTACAGTCAATTACTCTTCTGCACTGTTCCCCTAACCTGCCTGTTTTGACAAACTACATCAATACTGGCAACTGCCATGAGAGCTTTCTCATAACATCAAGATCTTGTCACACCCATACTCTGTACTTTAATGCAGTGCTGACTTGCACACATAAGCCTTGCTTATTATTGCATTCTTACCGTACCATATTAATATGCACATACTTTATGGTGGTACAATGAAAACCCATTAAATTATTAATCTTGATGCACAGAGTCTTATATTTCTAAAGTGCAGGGGAAATTAAATATTTAGCTGAACTTTACCTTTTTAACTTTTAGTTGTGGTTGAAGTTTTGTATTTTATGTGTGTAGATATATTTTAATAGTTTGAGATTAATCAATAATTGACGCTCTGCCTGCAGTACTGCTGTGGACCCCAAGGGGTTATGGACCCCTTTAAACACCCCTGTCAAATGCATTTGCAAACTTGGAACTGACCTGTGTTTGCACACCGGCACAACTTTTTTTTTTTTTTTTTTTTGAAAGGGAATTTGAAAAGGAGGACATGTGTTTGCTCCTTTGTTCTCCTTCTACTCCCAGCTTCCAAACCTTTTCGTTTCAGTACAGCAGTAAGTCACTGCTATAAATGCTTCTGAAAGAAAAAAAAAAGAAGGAAGTGGGAGCCTGATAAGGGCATTAAATGGGAAAAAAATGGATTTTAAAAGTATGGTAAATCCTCCCTGGTCTTTGGTTTCTATAAATATTAATGTTATCCCCAGCTGTTCGACAGGTATGCACAGAATAACAAGGCGATAAGTTGCCCTCAGTTGGCGTGTGCTGCGTTTTCCCCTTCTTTTGCTTGTTCACCCGCAGAAGTTAAAACGCCTTGAAAAATGAATAGATCCCCATCCACTCATCCCCTTCTGACTAATTCTCTAGCTTCTTTTACACTCTAATACCCACTGTAAACAGCACAACAGCCCCATATCGTTGTCTTTTTCCACTTGAAATCACGCTCATCTTTGAGCCAGTGGAGCAGAAGGCAGAATGCCTTTGGAAGCAAAGTACTTCTGAAAAGTTCTCTCACAGATGAGTCGCTGCCTTCCTTGCTATTGTAAATCGTTACACTAGGCAAAACATGAACTTGAAGTGCAAAGTCTCAATGTAAAGTGCTAAAAGCAGGGCATTATGGGTCATAGAACTCAGTACTTCATGAGAATTGTTGATGCCTTAATGCATGGAACAGAACAAAAGTCCTGTGTGTATGTGTGTGTGTGTGTGTGTGTGTGTGTATATATATATATATATATATATATATATATATATATATATATATATATATATATATATATATATATATATGGTTGAAATTTTAAGGTAAGACGTATGATAATAATGAAACATTAGCATTTAGCATTAGCAAATTCTTTATGTTAAGTTGTTTGGTCTAAATTGTGCATTTGTAAGAATGGCAATGTCATTAAAGCACCCAGAGACTTGGTTCCCAGACTCAGTCCTTGATCATAAAGGGATCATGACCGTTTACTGTGGCCCTAATCTCTGTCATAAGAGGGCCACTGAAGGGGTAATTGTCTTTTAAGAAGCACTAATGAATCCAAAGAAGCTTCTACAGTGACAGATCGATGGCCCTCTCGTGTGCTGTTTAATTGTCTGTGTTTTATGTCAGCATTCACTGTGTGTGACAGTGCAGAGGGCTTAAGCGCATATGTGCTATCTAAATAGAAAGAGGCCTTTGCCGCTTTATGCACCGTTACACTCAACCTGGCAACCGTAATGTGCAAATTTCTTATCTGATAAGCTCTGTGAGGAGTGAACTGAGATGATCATGAGGTAGAGCCCATTAATGAGAAGCCCGGCATTTACACAATGAATATATATACTTCATAAATGTCCCTAGTCTAATTCTGCATGAGTCACAAACCCTTGCTTGCTTCAGAACATTCTCACATTTGTATTCATTCATACTTTTTTATCAAGGTCAGGGGAAAATAATATTAACTGAATTGAGCACACCCTTATGGATGCCTGTGTCCACCACTGAATAAAAAAAAAGAAGAAAAAAGAAGAAAATAAAAGAAAAGAAAGGGTAATTGTGACTTTTTATCTCACAATTCTCACTTTTTTTCCTTACAACTGCAAGTTCACATCTCACAATTCTGACTTTGTTTCTCATGGTCGTGAGATATAAACTCTCAGTTTTTATATGACAAACATGAGTTTATATGTGATATAAATCCAGAATTTCAAGATATAGACTTTTTCTCAGAATTGCGTAAAATAAAGAATTAAGAAAATAAAACTCACAATTCTGAGAAAATGTCTTACTGTATTCTCTTACTGAATTCTCACTGAACTCGCAATTAGGACTTTATATCTAACAGTTCTTAGAAAAAATTCAGAATTGCTAGATATAGACTCGCAATTGTGAGAAAAAGTGAAATTAGATTTATCTTGAGTTAATTGCAAATTAATTATGAGTTAGTTGGACGTTAATTGTGAGTTTATTTCTCACAATTCTGAGAAAAAAAGTTTGAATTGCAAGCTTGTTCCGCACAATTCTGATTTAAAATTTTGATTTGCTAAATATGAACTCGCAAATGTGATAAAAAAAGTGGGCATCCATACACCCTGGTTTGATTCCAGAAAAAAAAAAATAATAATAATTTAAACCAAAAATCTTTAAAAAAAGGCACCACACACCCCACAATATGTTGTATATAGTTTTTAAACATCAGAAGAGTCACTGTGATTATCAGGTAATGGAAATTAAGTAAACCGATTTCCCATCAAATGCTTCATCTGACAATTTTTTTTTTAATGTTCATCTTAATGGTCTCGCCAGTTCTAGGAGTAATGAGTGTAAGAGCGATCGTTTAGGCAGACACCTGGGTCTGTGTCATGGGATGCTCAGCTATCCTCAGCTAACCAATTTCAGAGGCCCTAACCTGAAATATCACTTCCTGTCTTCACTCTACAACTCTTCATTTCCCATCTGCACATGTTCATGTCAGAATAGGACAAGTAAGTAAAATGGCTCCCATTATGTGCTATTGTTCTGAAAGTGGCAGGGAGGGGCAACTTTAAAACCCCTGTGCCTGAATGCATTAATTACCATGTTAGCTTCATTAGTGCTATTAAGCAATAAATCCAGGCAACTGGGAAATGAAGCATGCTTTCTCTCCTTTCCCTTTCTTTATTAAATTATTTTCTTAAAATTAATCACGGAATTCAACTGTCTTGCTTAGAGCAGGATGAGTAACTCGCATGCTTTAAAGCACGCAGAGTTTAATGATCATCTATTAATAAATGTGACCTTTATGCAAACACAACCACGTCAACAACCCTGCTTGCTGCAAACACATTCGAATTTAGAGGTTTTTATTAGATGTTCTGTCAAGTCGTGTTGTAGGAGGGGGTGTGGTACATCTGGAAATAATGGCCATGTGTTTTTTTTTTTTTTTTTTTTTGTCGAATCGTTTAAGGTCAAGGACAGCATTAGTGGAGCGAGTCTCTAAACATGAGCCATGAGCAGATCTTCACATGTACCTCTGAAAGCTCACTGCCAGAGATAAGCAAACAAATACAACGCTAACAATGCTAACTCAGATGCACTGCTAAATAAGGGCAACAGGGAATTCATTAAAGTTTATTTTTTGTCAGGGCACAATTTGTATTTTTTTTATCCCCCCACCACACCCCCACCCCCTCCACAGACCTCGCGGCAGCTACTTTACAATCTCAGTGTTTGATTGTTAAATCATAGAGACAGAATTGAGTGAGAGAAAAAGGGAAAGATTGTTTTTGTTTGCTAGAGTTCAAGGTGATGAAGTTCAAGCTAAATGTGAGGAGCAGATAGCAAGGATGGATGCTCATTACTGCAAAATAAATCACGCCCCGATCTCCCTTGTTAGCAATTACTAGCGCACATTAGCGTGTAGCACCTCGGGCTCTTTGTCATCTGCCGTCAGAAGCCAAGAAGCGCGGGCTTCGGCACGTTGTACATCATCTCCCAGGATGCATCAGTGCCGCCAGCTAACATCCTGACAGAAACGTTACGGTATCTGCTTCTATCATCAAGGTGAAATGTGTGCTGGGGTCATAAGAAGATAAAAGCTGCTTTCTGATCCACACTGTAGTGGTGTGTGGGAGGACATGCTTATTTATCGGGGAGTGTGTGCACGTGAGGTTTGTGTTTTGTTTTGTTAATAGGGAGCACAAATTGGTGTATGCAAAAAAAAACTAAAAAAAAAAAACACATCAAGGGGATGGAAAATTGACGGAATCAGTCTGGGTGAATCTCTTGAACACTGACAAGAACAGTACTGCTCATATTTTATCATATAATTAAAAAGAAGAAATAAATGCTATTTTGTTTAAAGGCAATGGAGACCTTTATGGACATTCATTGCATTGGGGGCATTTATTTTCTTGTCAATTAAGCATTTTGATAATTAAGAAATGTACTTCCCAGTTCTCAATGTTACATCAACCGTGAATGAATGAATGTAAATAACATTTGTGTATAATGTTATTATTATTATTAGACAGTTACACAACCGTTAATGTTTTCATAATGATTAAACATATTTTCTGTAAATTTTACTTTATGAAAATAACACAAATGATAAAAAATTATGATAATAGTAGTAGTAGTAGTAGTAGTAGTAATAATAATAATAATAATATACATTATTTTCAAATTCATATTTCAGCTGATTTTGAATTATATAAACTATTAATTCATTTATATTTACAAATAAATATATAAATGTAGTAATGTGCATTCATAGAGTGCATTTCACTTAAAATAAGCTTAATAACTAAAATAATGCAATGTACGATAATTATTAACCTGTTAAATGTCACCGTCCCGTATACGGGACACCTAAATTTACTTCAATATATTACAATTATATCCTAATCTAATCATGACAAACTATATATCGTTGGAAAGGTCTAAGAGTCCTAAATAGATATTTGACCATGTTTTGTTGTTAAAAATTAGGAAGGAACAGTAAAAGATTAATTTATAAAAAGAGTGCATCTCAAAACATATACATCATAACAGGAGTTCTGACCTTTGTCACAAAAAATCTACTCCGGTTCCTTTTTCCCTATCACATGTTTTAGTAATCATCATAAATTATATATCATTTGAAAGCTTATATACTCCAAATTCATCTTATGAAAACCATTTTGAAATCAGACACTGCGTTACCATGGAAATCATACTTTAAAATCTTTTAGCGTGCTCCTCCCCCTCAGCGGGAGGGGTCATATTCCAAATATATTACGGTCTTTTAGAATCAAAACTTTTCATAATCTTGACAAAATACATATCGTTGGAAAGGTCTGAGTCTCAAGATTCCATATTTGGTGGTTATTTTGTCATAGACATAATATTGAGTGAGAAATTGATACATTTGTGACAAACAAATGCATCCAAAAAATTCAATGGAGTTTCAATGGCCCCCGGTGGCTTTTTGTGGTATAACACCTAAACAGAATTGCATATGAACCTACATTTTTTTTTATATCAACTTCAAATTTGGAACACAACTTATTTAGACATATGGCTTTAATTTTATAGAAATTTGGGATTAAAACATATTTTATAAAATATTTATTTTATATAAAATATAATAAAAATAAAATAATAAATGTATTTACAGTAAATTTAAACTTCTATAACTTTTTTATGCTTTCATTTTTTTTTTTAAATGACTTCACTTCTGCAATAATCTGCAGATTGTCTTCTTTAAAAAGAGACCAACCTTTGGTCTGTATTCAAAAGCGTTTATGAATTATAACAATTTAAGTGTGAATAGTGTACTTTCACGTGTATGTTAAAAAATGGTGGTGACAGTTAAAAGGTTAATAATTAAAATAATTTATTTATTTGGTCACACTTACATAGACATACAAGTCTTTTCCTTCAAATGCATTAAAGACATAGATGTGAAGATAGAAACCGTGGGTGCTGGCACACTGAAATGTATCAAGCAATTTATGATTATGGCAAACAGCTGGCTGGATCTAGGTCTGAAGAATCTTATGAACATTATGCTGTTAGTGACACTATTGCTAAAAACACACTTTAGAAACAGCTGCTGGAAGGAGCGGTGTGTGACATTATCCATTAAACACAGAGGCATAGTAAAAGGTGGTACATAAAATTGTGCAGCACAAACGTGCTGATGGCCACTAGCTGAGGAATGCTTTGCAGGGCTAAGTATTTCTCAGAATTTACAGCCTTATGCTGAAACCTCTTCCTGGTTTTCATGTTCTGCTCACTCACATTCACATGACTTGAACTGAACTGAATGCATTCTGCTATTGTTTGCTGCAGGCATCTAAGGGAAGGCCAGTAATAGGTTTCTCAGGGACGGGCAGATAAGACACGAAAGTAAAGCTGGAAACCAGGGGATAGAGAAAGTGTAAATGGGGGGAATTGCATTCAACACACTTTGTGTCATCTTTTAAATATATCTACACATAGCTTTGTGCCTGCAAAGATACTCAGGAATAAAGCCCCCCCCCCACCCCCACACCCCAATTGTTTAGCACTGCATTTTGCCACATACATTGACCTGAAGTGTCCCTTTAGGATAACTTTGTTACTGATAACAATGGTCTGCTTCTGTTGCTGATTAGGTTTTCATCAAGAGGTAAAACGCTAAATTAGCAAGCGCCTTATTAGTTGTATTATGCTATCTTGATAATTGTATTGAATTTGATCTTGACTCAAATTTAATTTACCTGGGATGCCCAGTTGTCAAATAAATGTAATCAATTTGTAATTAAAAAAAAAAAAATACATTTGCAAAGGCACTATTAATCCAATAGCACGTGAAGACAGCAGAGAAGCGCATGCTTAACACAGTGGAGTGAATTGTTTTGTTATCTTTGTGGTTTATTATTTTGAGTCGTATCGGACGCGGTTACACACATCTTCTCCCAATATATTGCCTGACAGATCTATCGCTTTTGCCGCTCAGAAATATTCACGCAATCATGCAGCACGTATTAGAAGATCTGCACTTCATTCACTCACACTCACATTCACTGATCTATATATAACTGAACCGCTCTCGTGCCCACGTCTTCCAACCGAGCCAGGGACTGCTAAACGGAATGATCACACTAGTCAAACGAACAAGGCTTGGGGGTCAAACACGCTCCGGTATGGTTAAGATTGCCTAGTGTGAGCACACTCTAATAAATAAATATTAAGAAAACTAATATAATATAATATAATATAATATAATATAATATAATATAATATAATATAATATAATATAATATAGATTTGATCAGATATTTTATTAAACCATTCTATCAGTTGTGTTATAGGTGGTTTCAACATAAACAAACGTAACTGCGCATGCACGCTTTTGTGGCCCTAACTTAACTTCTGGTAGACCTCCAAATAGAATCAATAACAACAGCCAAGTCCCTCTAGAGTAGATATTTTTTGATAACAAACAAAATATATTTGCTGCGTAAATCAGACAGACTTAATGAAAATGCAAATTCATTCTATGCCAGCAGAGATGCTTTAAAGCTCGAGAAATAGAGGTTTCCCCAGTAACAGCTGTAAACAAATCAGAGCTACGCTCACAAACGCTGCTTTATCTGGCATATAACATACAAGTCTTCCTTCAGAAATATAGTGATATAAAACACCTGTGCCTCGTTTTGATATTTACACATATAAATGTAAGGAATTATTATTATTATTATTATTATTATTGTTAAACGTGCAGTACGTGCTCATGTTTATTCAACGAAGCCTTTTGGAAAATCGATCAGTTTTAAAATTATGGCGAGTCTCCACAAATAAATAAATGTGTGGGAAACGCATCCCACAGCACAACTTCAGTCTACTCATCACCTTAACTTTAACTGCGTTTGTAGACGGCACCGCTAGCCATGACTGATATACAACACAGACCGGAAGTTAACTTAGGGCCAGGCGCGTGCGCCCGATGAAACCGTCTATAGGACTTTCAGACGAAAGAAATTGTGTGAGCAGCACATTCTTTTATCAGAAGGATCTATGATCAGTGAAGGAATTCTGAGGTTTCAGCATGTCAGCAGGTCAAGCAAAATGTGTTCAGTGGTCAGTTTATGTTATCAACCTCCAGTCAACACAGGTAATTGGTCAAGAGTAAATAATCGGCAGTAGTGTGTACCGTATGTCATCTGACCTCAGTTTGTGCTGACTCCATTGAAAACTGAAGGTTTTGAAGGTACAGAGACATGCATTATTTGAAAGATGTACTCTAGTTTAGAGGTGGCAACAGGGGTGTGATTCAGAGAGGGCGAAGTGCTGGCCCACAGGTCTCATGAGACGTTTGTGACAATCACTTGTTTTCTATTACCTCTGTGTTGTCAGCTCTCTTTGGTCTGTCAGCTTCTGATAGAATAGTTTATTCACAAATACAAATAATACACTGTGACAGTATGACAGAAATGAACCTGAGTCTGAGGGGGGGAATATTGTTTGTTTATTCATTCCTTCCTCCCTTCCTTCCTGTTTTATATGGAGCTACAAATTGTTGTCCTTTACTGATTCCATGAAATTACAAAATTTAAATTAGATTCAAATTATGCCAAAAAAAAATTGTTAATAACGTAATCCATTTTATGTAATATAATCAGACAACTTTTTGATTACTTTTTGATAATGTCTGACCTTACTCGTTTATCACATTGATTTAAATAGGATACTATTTTATCATATTGATATTCAAATGCAAATAAAATATATTCCATTCATTGTTATTAGCAACATTAAGTGAAATAAGCAATACAAACTGGGGTTTGTGAGTTTAATGAAAGCGAATAATTAATCATAAAGTCCTAAAAATGTAAAATTGAATTAACTAATTTTAAAATAACATCAAAATAAATGTTATTTTGATGTTATTTGAATTACTATTACTACTACTACTAATACTAATATTTTATTTACCTGCACACCATGTAGGCATTTTAGAAAGGAAAATGTAAAAAAAAAAAAAAATAATTAGTGAGATTGATTAAATTATGGCTAAATTGTGTGAATATTGTATGTAATCAAGTAATCCACAAAAAAAGTAACTGTACTCTGATTACAAGTATTTTAAAATGTAATTTAATCAGAATACAAGTACTTTATTTTTAGAATCTGATTATGTAATCCAGATTACATGTGATCAGTTACTACCCAGCCCTGGGTTTAGAAAGTGCATTGGTTTTGTGAAATTGCAATTTAGACAGGTCCACCTTGAGAGGTCTGTCATCACCGTCAGAAGTGAGAAAACTATGGGTAGGGGTGGGTGGGGGAGCACAGAGTGACGTCACACATCACTTCTGCATTTCAAATCTCAACAGCCACTTATGCCCATTCTCTGTTTTTTTCCATGAACAACATCAGTTTTTAAGTTTGGCAGTTCATTAAAACTATGGACGCAATAATGGAAAATCTCTGTTTGTGCCAGTGGATATAGGCGGAACTGATGTCTTCCAACTTTGTTGATGCCAGTGGTCTGTAAATCCTCTGAATATGATCACTCATTTGGTAGCTGAGAGCTCTGTGAGGATGCTGGCTGGGGCGAGTGGTCATTATCCAATGTAGTCTTGTTTGAAGCTCTTACCAGAGTGGTTGTAGCCAACTATCCATGCTGATAATCCTGTTGATCAGGGTGATGATTTAAACAATTAATCCTGTGCTACAGTGAAAATCTGCACCATTCACTTTTTCGTGGATAATGCCAATTCCTGTGTCTTTGGCTCTGTCCTGCTGGCTGCAGCACAACACTGGCTTTCCTGATGCTAAGAGAGGGGCTTTAGATCCCTGTGCCCTTGCAAGAATACATTTAGTGATTCAAAAAGCTGGCAGTCACGTTGATTTGTATAGTTGGTCATATGTATAAATGTTGACCACCCATGTGTATAAATGGCTTTGTGGAGGTGAATTTACAATAGCACAGTTGCAGCCAGGGTCCAAAATACAGCAAATTAAAGGTTTAAAAAATATATTTGGCAGCATGTACTGTATGAATGCAACTTTGCCAATTCCAAAAAAGTATGGCCATGGTGCTGAAATGTTTTATTGGTTTTATAGGTGTTTATCTCACTTCTTAATTTTTGCCAGTGCTGGCTATTATTGTTCTTGTTTCCATGTTTATACCACCCCCCCAGCCTTCAGATACTCTAGTATATTAAATCAGATGAACAATTTGTCACTATACACACATCCAAACTGACGGTGTCACAGTTATGGATTTCTGTTCTTTCTGAGTTTCCTTATTTGGTCAGGTTACTTTTCTTGTTTAGTTAATTAATTAGCCCCACACCTGTCTCTGCTTCCCACTGATTACATTCCCAGTATTTCAAAATCTGTGTTCTTCATTTGTTTTTTGTCTGTTATTAATGTTTGAAGATTTGGATTTGTGTTTGGTTGTGCCCCTTCTCTCATGTGGATAATTAAAATAACTATTTTGATACCTCCTTCGTCGTGCACTTCAATTTACAAACCAACACGTGTGACAAACGGGACCACAAATGTTTTTTGGTCACCAAGTCCAAGCAGGGAACTCCCATAAAAGAAGAAAGAGATAATACCGCAGTCTAATGCTCAGTGAGGTCCAGGTATCCTAGAGATAGGGATAGAGGAAACCAAGATGACTTCACCACACTCCAAACAACTCAAACATATAAACATACAAAAATAAGCCAATGGTAGCTTTGAAAGGGAGCTATTCACACAGCAAGACTTATCGATTCCCCAACAGTGACCTTCAGGCGCAGGCTAAATTATGGATTTGTAGAGGGAGGAGAGAAGAAATATTGTGTGTGTGTGTGTGTGTGTTTCCTGAATTTGGGCAGTTGACATATTTTGATACCCCCACTTACTTGCAGAGGTGGGTAGAGTACCCAAAAACTTTACTCAAGTAAAAGTAAAAGTAATTCTAGAAATATTTACTCAAGTAAAAGTAAAAGTACTAGTCTTGAATAGTTACTTGAGTAAGAGTAAAAGAGTATCGGATAAAAAATCTACTCAAGTAGTTAGTTACTAGTTACTTTGGGTCATATATACGGAGCCTTTTTTTATATAGATATATAGACAAAAAATGTAAGTAATGTATGTGTGTGTGTATAAATGTATATATTTCATCAGCCTTTAATCCAATTTATGTAATTTATTATAAAACCCTGTCTGTTTATTTAAGTAACAAATATAGGTATCATGCCATAACATATTTTTAATACGACTGACTTTATTTTAAATGTGAATTTAACATTGAAAGTTAATGTGATATAAATATTGCTACTAATCTTTCATTGTTCAGAAAGAGAGCAAATAACATTTACATTAAACATAATTTTCACTGACAGTCTAGATTTCATTCACTCTCAGAAACTACCATTAAAATCACTGAAACTGTTAACACTGTGAAATCAATATCTTAATTATAGATTCGTACACACATCTGCACTTTGTTGTTTCTGACGAGAGAATTCGGCAGAAAGAGGTATTCAGTAAGTGATCGAGTGAAGGAAGCACCGGCATTTCAGCGATGACTCATCGGAACACCTCTGATTGGCCATTGCATTCAAAACCTCAACAGAACCGTGTGTGATTGGTTAATGCGCAGCGCTGTAAAAACGCGTCTGTCTCTGGCTCAGCGCCAGCAAGCGATCACAGATCTGAATTTAGCAGCTGATGATATGACTTGCTGAACGTACTCGCACTGGTGTGATTGTATTAAAATTAATAAAATCTTAATCGGCTATTCTTTGTCTTTGGGAAGCTGCATTCAACCTGTTATAAGCCACACACGTACAACAAACTAATGTCACAGTGGTATCGTGTACTGTAATCGAATGTAGCCCAAATAATAGCCTTTGCAGATTAGCTTTCATTCAGTGCAGTTCCATAGCCACGTTTTCAACGCTGCTAATATTCTTAAACGTTACAACTCTGAGTGAACCGCTTCAGAGCTCAGCGCGTGCAGCATGGAACTGAACGACTCATTCAAACTGATTCATGAACCAATTCACTCGTTTGCCGACTGGTTTGATCAAGCCTTTGAACAGAGTTGACTCAAACGAATGAATCATTCGCGAATGGGCATCGCTCATTGTCCAGAGAAAAGTAGACGGCGCGTTTGGAATAAACTGAAGCATTTATTGCATTAAGATAAAGTAACGAGAGGGGCGTCGCCCACAGTAACGAAGTAAAAGTACATATTTTTCCCAAAAAATGTACTCAAGTAAGAGTATAAAGTACCCATCTTTAAATATACTCCGAAAAGTATTCGTTACCCCCGAAAAATTACTCAAGTAAATGTAACGAAGTAAATGTAACTCGTTACTACCCACCTCTGCTTACTTGTAAGTTTAGGTGGGAAATCACAATGTTTATGTTCACAATTTCTATACTACCACTTGTGATTCTGTAGTAGGCAGTATCTATATTTTACACATTATGCAAATACTCTGCATGCTTGGAATGCACTGAGGACTTGTTGTATTTGTGCAATGTGCATTATACAGCAGACCTTGAATATGGCATGCCATATATTCAGGAAATGTTCCTTTCGTAAAATCATGGAAAGCCTGAAAATATCATGAGATTTTAATGCTGATTTTCTAAAACGTGATGTAAACAAGCAATTTATATTTATTTGTTATTTATTTTTTATGTAACAGTGTCCTTTGTCACTGTGATAACACTAGCATACATTTATTTGTTCATTAATTTATTGCTTGTTTGCTACCAATTCATATAATGTTGAATGCAATAGTAAATGTTATAAAATAAGTGTTTTAAAGAGGTATTCCATACGTCCACTGTTTCCCAAGGTAAAGTAAAGCTTTGCAGCATTTTCAAACTGCAAAAAAAAAAAAAAATCTGGAAGAGCTGCATGCAGCACAGTTCACACTGCAGACGTTCCCGCTCTGCTGGCTCCACACAGCTTGACTCAGTTGATTAGCTCCCTCGTGTCAGACGATGGTGCACAGTTGAATTAATTTGCTCTGACTGTAACTTTCAAAAACCAAACACGTTGGAAATCCAAGCCATACATGTAAACCTCACCAAACCTGGCTGCATTTTTCACGACCCTTGTCATGTTAATGGCCTGCGGCGTCAATGTAATACACCAGAGATGAAGTGAGAAACACTGATGTACACCGTTACTCCACAGAGAGAAAAACAAAAACAGACAAATCAATCGAGTATGCGCTTGGCAGTCTCTCGCATCCAACACTGCATTTGCTGTCAAATGTTCTACCTTGTTTATCGACAGGCAGATATTACACTTGGCAGGTAGGTGAACCAAACAGCTCACTTGATTGAACTAGAACCAGTTAAGTCATACTCAAACGGTAGACATTTCTTTTGCCCTTAAACTTTTTCTGAAATACTCTCATTTCTTTTTTCACCCGCATGCGACTATGCCAGCGTGCCAGGATCACATTGAAACACCAGTGTCTGTGTCTATCTGGTAAAGCTTTATTAACCTTGAAATGAAACCCGGGCCGTGGGGGCCATGGCCTCTGATACGCCATGTGTAGCAGAAAATGAAAAGGCACTTGATATACAGTCTGGAGGTAATAGACTACAAACCCATACCTTTTTATAAATCAGTTGTTGTCTTGGTCTTTTCATGCTAGGATTTATTTTCCTTAGATTTTTCTTAAATTGCTGTTTGTTACGTTTTAATTTAGGTCTCTCTGTCTTTTTCATGTGTTAAAAACTAAACTTATTAGTGTCTGCTGTGTCATACATTTCTGTGTATATCCCATTTCTATAATTACTTCACTTTTCACAAATAAACAGCTTTTTTATTATTATTATTATTATTATTATTATTATTATTATTATTATTACATTTAATACAGCAAACTTAACTTATGAAATCCATTTTTAAAATGTGTATGTTTGTTATTTTTAGTAAAACCCACTTGGTTTCATATAGCTAATGCACACTGTAAAAAATAAATAAATAAACACAAAACCTGTAAATAAATGGATAATGTACTGGCAGAAAATTACAAGGACATTTTCTGTTACATTTACGGACATTTACTTCAACTTTAAAATGGAAAATAATCTTTTGTACCATGGACAATGGACAGTACGTTATGCAGAAACTTCTACAAAATTACAGCACAGGCCTATATTTAGTAGCAAATAAAATCTTTAAAAGTTACAAATTTAACATTGTTTACATGAGATAAAAGTAAACCTTCTTAAAAGTGCATTCAGTGGCTTTCATTTGCCCTAAACATGTGAAGACAGAAAATATTTTGACATCAGTTAATTTAACAATGTGTAAAGAAATGCTTGTATTGTGGAACACTTTTTAGTTTTAAGTGGCAACAGGCAGAAAAAAAAGAAAACATGAGCACCAATACTGGTGTTACACCAAATAGTGGTCACAAAGATAAACCAGTGCGGAAACGGTCAAGATTCAGAACATTTTCAAATACATGAAAAAAAAAAAAAATAAATAAAAAAAATCCAAAGACAGGGCTGTCATTAATTACAATTGTTATAGTCAATAGTCAAGTGAAATGTTTCAGTGTTGACACAATTTTCGTATAAGAGAACACAATATTATTTAAAAGAATAAAAAAAAAAAAGTGCTTTTGTCAGTGTAACTGATGCACTCCTGGCGTGCTGTCTGAATCTGAAGTGTTCACAGACAGCGTGCCAGTACCAAATTAACTTTTCATGTGTGTGTGTGTGTGTTTGTGTGTGTGTAACAAAACCTACCTGGTTTGGCGGAAGAGGTGATAGTGTTGTCCTTGAAGGATTCTGCGATGCAGATCTTCAACATTCTACAACAATTAAAAGTTAATAAACAATTAAAAGTGAGCACACTGTAACACATACTTCTAAGTTGAGTAAGATGTGAATGTATCCTGAAAATGATGAATGCAAAAACTCCAACATTCTTTTGCCAAACAAGCCAGACAGCAACTAAGTTAATGTTACAGTTTGTTACATTTACCAAAAAATAAATAAACAAATAAATTACCATGGAAGTGAAAAAAAGGTTACCCAAACCCAAAATCCAACTTAAAAATTACATTTTGACAGAGACAAATCTTTATCTATTAGTGATGGTGCCTGCTCTAGCACTGTTTTTTTTACAGCCAATAATCGACTGAGCTTCTTGTTCCCTCAATACAAAGCGTAATTAAAAAATACGCAAAAACACACTTAAAAACCAAATACGGAAAATTGCTTCAAATCAATAGGGTATATTGTACTGTATATTTATGTCCTTTTTTGTTCTTTTCGAAATGTGACATTCACATATATAAATGGTGCAAACTAAATTCTTTTGTTTATGTTGGTTGAAAATATCTTCATATCCCAATAACAGTCATTAAGTTAAGTGGTCTAAATTATTTTCTGTGAAAGGCGTAGGACCAAGAAATGTTCCTCCAATCAAAATGCTTGTCAACATGTATTTGCATACCTCTACGCACCCTGTTCGCACAGACAGGATGTGTCATTAGCTTGTTCACATACGCTGTGCAGACAGAGCGAGAATGGCAGGCAAACATCAACAACATGATCTTCCTTCCTGGTTTATAGTTCTTTTACTAATTGTAGTTTTCTCACATAGTGGATTGCAGTTATGTTGTCTCTGGTCGTCTGATCTTTGTGCATACTGTATATGTGTTCAGGGGGCATGACTTTGGAAGGTGATTGCAGGGAAGGTAGGATGTTCGCTTTCAGTGCTATCAGGGTAAAGTTGTCATTTTCCAAGATCTCCTACTGCACCTTTAAGTGTGATTTAAATGTCCACATATTTTCAGGGCCACCTTATATACATCTGGTTTCTCACTTTGACTTAATTATTTATACTTCCAAATATATTATACCATATATTCATACACTATTCATCATTGCTCATTATAAATTATGCATTCATTTTATTTATCACCAAATATTGTTGTGTGACACACACCATCTGCAGTTTTTGATATTCAGTGTTGATTAATTGCTTTAAATATTCTCAAAGGGTTAAGAGGTCTGTTTCATTAATTTACCAGAAGGCTGTGGACATTTGCACAGTTCTAGGTTACAGATCTCTGACTGTCGGCATGAAATTAAAACTGTCTTTTATGTTACATGGGGCACATAATTATGGTCAATCAGAATGCCAAAGTGTGCAGCAAATTTGCAGTTCATTAGGCAGCATGTCTATGCATGCTATTTTGTTAGAATTAGAGTTAGAATTTTTTGAGAGCAGCTAGAGTACATTTACACCCAGTGCAGTCCAAAAGCAGGTGTGTGATGTATTGAGTGACTTTTGCTCAAGATATTTGTCCAAAGTGAAGAAGTATCACACTCCCACACTCTGACATGCCTGTAATGACCCCATAAGAGAGCCCAACAGCTTTGAGGTGGTCTGACCTTTATTAGGGACTGGTATGGGTTCCATGAGAGCTCATAGACTAAACCCATCTTCCCAAATGGACACAGTGTGTTAAAGTAGGCCACTGTAATGTCTGTTCCCAAGTATCACTCCAAATATATATAAATATCTGTGTGTGTGTGTTAAACTTTAAAAAAGGAGAGAAGAGAGAACATAATTAAAGAGAACAAACAAACATGTTAGAATGAGCAAACAAAACAACAGTACGAACAAACAGGAAAAAGAATGTAAGAGAGTTAAAGAAAGCAGCTTCTCACTCTGGCTGATATAATTTCCTCTTGTGCAGGCTGTCTGGCTGGGTAGCATCTCCTGAGATTGGCGGTGTCTGATAGGGAGCAGTTCACACTTGTCACAGACTCAATAACACCAAAACAAAAGCAAGTGCAGTGGAGAGCAATGTGACTGTATCTCCTTCTCATTCTCCTGTCCTCCTCATTCTCTCCGTTTCTTCGCATCTCTCAACCTCTCATCCCCTCTCAGATATAAACTTAATTTTAAGACACAGAGAGATTGCAGCTGCGTCCCATCACCGTCTGCGTGTGCAGAGAAAAAGATACCACCACCTTGATATTTTCAGCCGTTTTCTCTGAAATTCACAGCGACCCGCTCTTGTTCTTGTCAACATGAGCCTCCGATTTTTCTTTGACACATCTTTAATGACGCCTTCTTTAACAAGCCCAAGCCACAAAGTTCAAAAGCAACATTTTGCTTTTGTTTATGTAAATAGCACGGTTGCCTCTGGAAAGTCATTTTACGTGCTGCTTATCCTAATTAGCAGGACGACCCACGCGACCGCTTGTCTGTTCGAGTCAGTTCCCGCATGACAACACTGACATTTACAAGGACCACTTTCAAGACCGCTTCTGCTTTTTGCCGTATTTTGCGAAGTGAGTCAAGGAGAATTGCGTGCCATTCATTACACGTTCTGAACTAGATCTTCAAATCCACAGATGAATACATATCCTTGTAGTGCTCACTTCAAGTACCTCATACTAGTGCGTACTTACATAAGAATGAAAAGATCTGTAAAACTACAAATTCTACTCTTTCAAAATTAATTAATTATTAATTCGGCAGTCCCTCTTAATAATTTATGAGGAATTCTGAACTATATATATATATATATATATATATATATATATATATATATATATATATATATTCCATTTGATAATTTGAGAGGGAAACTCATATGTTCTCTGTATTTTAAGAGTGGAATAATAGTATATGGAAGGTGATAATGCTTTCCAGTGCCAATAAAATGGAATACTCTTGGCTATGTTTTACAAATTTAGTTTCAATACATGTTTTCCTCCTAAAAATCAGTGGAGAAAATATCCTCGCCATTTTTTTTCCTCGCCATTTGTAATCCATACAAATCTTCTTTACTCCACTTTGACGGCACACTTACGCTCACATCCGCATGTAAACATGCCGTAAGTGTGAAAGTTCTTCATTGTGAGCTAAGCAGACACAATTCTTAATTTGTTACACAATACTGATCGTTTTTGCTCAAGTTCGCTGACAAAGTTTAAATCAAAGCCACAGCAGACCTGTTTTGTGTCTCTGAGCAATGCAGCGGTGTTTCAATACTGAATGAATACACATTTTTGAACGAATCAACTGAACATGGCTTCAGTAATTCTTTCATAAAGACAGTTGTCACTTGGTTCGTTTCTGTATGAATCAGCCGTTTGACGCTCATTAAAACAGTCATTTGTTGATAGTATGCACACTGTAGTGTGAACTTGCAAAACTAAATTACTTTACTCTCTTGATGACAAGAGAGTTGCTCTTTTAAAGTTAGCGGTATAAGAGGCCGTTCACATATCACGTCTTTTGCGCGCATAAGTTCGTTATCTCCAATGTAGGCTCGCTGATAATGGAAGCGTTTTTTTTAGGCGCGTCCACACCGCATCGAGTTAAAAACATCTCAACTTTTCAGAATGCCGCAAGCACACCGCGGGTCACGTGACAAGAACCAACAAATCAGCTTCATCCTTTCCCGTAACAACGCTGAAAACTCAGCCAAGATGAAGGAACAGTTGTTCATAGCTGTATATGGATTGCCATTTTGAAATAAATTTAGTAGCAGAGCTACTGCGAGTGATATTTTTAGTGCTGCAAATCCATTTATCCTTTGCTGAAATTTTCGCGTCTTCATGCAGAGAGCGCGTCATTGTTGCTAACAACGGCAGATGCCTCAAGAGCGCTTCTGCCCGAGCGCTTTGGAAAGAAGGAGAAAGCGGTGCGCCTAGCGTTTTTCACGTGTTTTTAGGCGCGATACGTGAACGGCCCCTAAATTAGCTTTTTAACTTGAAGCATGTTGTAATAAGAACACTTCATTTACATGTTGAATTCTCAAAAATGAATGTCCCCAGACCCCCTCTACAACGGTCTTATTCTGAACTGTGTCACCTGTTTTGACCTCTTGTGAGTTTGTAGGTATGATAATTACTACTTCATGCAACAATTTCCTCTCATTCATGTCATACTTTGACACACGTTCACAAGAGTGTCAGTCTTCAGCTATTGTGCCTGGGAGGGCCACCAGGTGACTGCCTTTTTGTGAGTGTTGTGTTTTATTTGATGCCATGTACTCTCTCCTGTCTATTTTCTGACCCCATCCATCTTGTTACATTTTTATTGTTTTAGTTGCCACGCCTGTGTCTCCCTCGTGAGGTTCCGTATTTATTCTCCTGGTGTCTGTAATCCTGTGCTGATCTGTTGTTTTCCATCGTGGTGTTATGTATGTTTGTAGCACAGTTTCTAGTCTGCCTGTTTGTCCCCCTCGGGGTGGTTTTTGATCGTTTTATTTCATTTTTGTATTAAAAGGACTATTCTGCCTGCATTTGAGTCTTTGCCTCTTTCGCACCATGACAGAGAGTACCATGATGCATTGTCGTGAATGCATGTCAAAGACTGACAGAGAAGATAAAAAAAGGTTGAATAAAGTTATTTATTTATTTATTTTTTTTGCACACAAAAACTATTCTCATAGCTTCATGAAATTAAGGTAGAACCACTTGTTAATAAAATAATTCCTTTTAAATACACATTTTTACCATTTTCTATTAATAGTTTCTATAACACTAAATCTCTCTGATGGAACAAGTTTTGCATAGCTCTTGGTCTTGGATTGTCCTCTGCATGTATTTGCTTGGTTCAGAAAAGATTGGATAATGTCAGTCCAAAACTTCTCATGTCATGGAAAAGGTTGGGGTCTGTACCTATTTTTGAGGTCTGATATATTATTTTGTAGGTTACGGTTACTGACTTTTTTTTTTTTTAGCTCTCAGCGCGCACACATACACCTGAGCAGGTTTGACCTAGGGCCAGTCAATTCCAACCTCAAGCTCTGGATAGATGACAGAGCAGGGTCTTTGTCTACACACCTATACTCTTTTTAAAGCAGCCGTCAGTAACCTCTGACCCGTGACTCTGCCAGTTGCTGATATGCTTTCCTTTTTGCCCAAGTGTGTCTTCAAGATAAGGAAGGGATTGGGTTAGAAATTCGTCTCAAGCAGAGAAAGATCGGAAACCCCCTCACACACATAAACATCAGTCCACCTTTAATTCCTGTCCGCAGAACTTCAGAACCAGTGAGGGAAGTTCATCATGTCCTTCAGGCCATATTAGCCAGCCTTGACTATTAACTCAGACCTGAGGAGAGGTTCAGAATGATAAGAAACCATAGAAATGCAAAATTACCAAAAACCTAATAGAGGCTATGAGAAATACAGAATTACGGATTCAAACAACCTCAGAAGCGTGACTTATGAAAGAGACCTGTGTGCTGAGGTAATTAGCCTCCTGATGGCAAACATCCCCTCTTATCCCTGCTTCATTAGGGCTGTAAACTCTCTCTCTCTTTCTCTCTCTGAGTAACCACAACTTTAATTGGCATTGTATACTGAGGTTTATGACCCAAAACAAATCTGCCTAGACTCTGCATTCATTTGGCCAATAAGATTGTCTGTGAGTGTGTGTGTGTGTGTGTGTGTGTGTGTGTGTGTGTGTGTGTGTGTGTGCACCACCTTGTTAAATATCCCCAGCATCTTTCACATAATTTGTGGATGAAGGCCTTGAAAGTACAGGTATCTGATTTGAAGCAGCTTGCAATCTAATGGAAATTTCAGTAATGAATGGAAAAAGTTTTCAAGTTTTCTGGCCCCCATTTCCTCAGCAAATTAGAATAATTTACCTCAGAGAAACGAGAAAGCAAGTAAAGGCAAAAACACAGAGATCGAATGAAAAAGTTATTTTGTTGGCTGAATGGGTGAGAAGTCAAAGTTTTGTGTTTATTTGAAAATATAAACTGTTAAAATGGCATTCAAAGAGTTTGTTCTTTTTGATTTTATCTTAGAGAGGCGCTTATGTGAAGTGTTTGTAGTGCAATGCCTAAGGGAGGAGCTTGTGCTGAGACCGTAGATACAAAATAACATTTCTGATGCATCATCAGTGCATAAAAAGGGCAAATCTTTAGATTTGCCAAAGTAAAATAAATGGCAAAACTGTAAATTTCAGCGCCTTTGTAGTTATACTGTGTGTGTTCCTACTACACACAGTTCTGGGACAGATTTGTACCTAGAATTGACTAAACATTTTGAGAACACCCTCATGCATGTAAATATGTTTGTATGCATGTTTGCATTAATCTATTTACTGACTGACTGACTGAATAAATATTATTTATTAATGCATTTATTTAAATTGTATCTATTCCACATCCACCAAATCTCCAGAGTCTGAGACCACTCAGTACTTAAATACAATGTAAAATGTGACCCAGCCAATCTGCACGATTATTTTCCTGGTCGCTCTTAGAATAAAACATATTTTTGTTTCACGCTTGTACAGCAGCAACAGCACCGCGGCCTTTGTGTCCTCCAATATTGTGTGTTTCAAAGGGTGCAGACTTCATTTAGTTCTAACTTTGAAGTATGAACACACACAAAAAAAGAAAGAAAACCAGGTGCAAATGAAGGGGCCTGGGGTTAGGTGTGTGGGAAGCAGAAACAAGAAAGACGAACAGCAAAGAATAAAGCCTACCTGGATCCACACATGGAACCCACTCAAGGTGAACAGCTCGCCTCTGCACAGAAACAATGGCCATTACTCACCCAGCAGCAGACACACAAAATTAGACCATAGAGAGAAAATGAAGTTGAGGAAAGAGCAGAAAAGGAGAACGTTTTCTGAGGTGATATATTTCAAGCCCGGGTGCTTATGCTAAGCAGGAACAAAATGGCTAAAAGCAGTGGATAAATATTAATGTGGAATGAGGGCCCTCTAGGAGCCTATAAACACTCATTGCTCAAGCTGTGGATTAAAACGCCCATTAGCGAGGTGGCCATGGGTTCATCATTCAGCACTTACACATTCGCTAATCATGTTTACTACTGTATTCCCAACAGTTATATTGGGGCTTTTGGCTTGGTATGTTTAATGATGGCCCTTGCACAACGTGGCACATGGAAAAACAAGAGGTAGGGGAAGCAAGAGAGAGGGAGATATGGCTTCGTTTCAGTCTAAAGTCAAGCACATGTGACAGTTTAACAGTAGACTGATTCTTCAGTGCACTCGCAGGTATTGTCATTCGAAACCTCACAAACAGAGGCCGAATTCTTCCAGTTCAGAGAAACGAAGCTCACAGTTCATCGTGTGCTGAATCAAGACGAGTTTGGGCAGATGATTATATCGATTTGTCTGTGTGAGGTCAGGACAGTGATTTCTGACTTCTCATCCAATTGGTCAGGAACACACACACTGCTCTCGCAGAGTGTGTCATGGATGTATGAGTGTGTTTACCCATACAAGCTGTTATTGTCATTTCTATTGATTGGCACTGATGCACCGTCATCTTGCTATGAAGAAGGTATTTTCTTCACATAGGTTTCAGGAGCTTTGTGAAATGTGTTGCCATCAATTTTAATATCTCTTCTCTTCTCTTCTCTTCTCTTCTCTTCTCTTCTCTTCTCTTCTCTTCTCTTCTCTTCTCTTCTCTTCTCTTCTCTTCTCTTCTCTTCTCTTCTCTTCTATTCTCTTTCTCTTTCTCTTTCTCTTTATATGTGCTGGTACCTACATGCAATAACAAATAAGGTAAGTGCCTTAATATGTCACTATTTATTAATTAGTTAAAATTACCATTTCTGTTCTTATCATCTTATATTGAAACCACACCGGTTGCAGGCACATAGCAACAAGCTTTTATATAACATTTTATAATTGTATTTAGTTTTCTCTGCCAGCACAACTAGTTCCAAAAGAAGTGCTCCTCTGACTACACATTCTGTATTAATGTGCCAAATGGCTTGGAAATTCTAAACAGCCTATAGTTTTGATAATGAAATATGTGTGCTGGAATAATTGTTTATACTGTTTGATATTAAAGGTGCACTACAGAATATATATATATATATATATATATATATATATATATATATATATATATATATATATATATATATATATATATATATATATATATATATATATATATATATATATATATTTTTTATTATTTTTTTTTATTATTTTTTTTTTAGGTTAAATGTTCAAATATGGAAGGGTATTTCAGGTTAACATCCTTCGTCTATGTCTGTTTACATCAGAATTGTCTTCAATTCAGAATTAAATGGCTTCTTAAACTAATATTCAGTTTTAATTTAATTTAAATTGAAGAAGTAAATACAGTGCAGAGCTACATTTAGAATTTTTATGATGTATCATTGAAATTGAAATATATGTGTGTGTGTGTATTTAACACATGTATACACACATGTATTTAACTTTTCCAGGAAAGCAGGTTGTGCGAAAGCAAACTTTTGAGATCTTGAGATCACCTCATGTAGCATCTGTTTCTTAGACTTATACAATATATGAGTATACTTAAGGTCATTAAAGAAGAATTGTCAGATGTAATGAAAATCTCTCTTTGAGTTTGCTGGGTGCCGCAAATTGAATGGAAGCCCATTACAGATTCGACATATGTAATATTTTGAAATCAATACTGCTGCAAACTCCTCCCAGTGCAAACACAGTTAGGAGGAGTGTGTCTTGCTGAGATGGGCTGCAGAACCAATTTACAACTCCAATTTTGTTAGACCAAGGGAACATACAACATAACAAGATAAAACATTAAAAAAAGGCTGGAGGCACTCTGTCTTGTTTATGAATCTTCTCAGGTTAGGCATAAATACAATCTGTGCTGCATTTCTGAATTCGGTTGTGTTGTGTACAAAGAAAGACTTTGATATGTCTAAAACTGACATTCCATCTACAAATCAATCACTGCTGTTACTTCCATGTGAAGCCATTGATGTGTTTTGCATGGCGCCAAACCGTCATGGATACTGATGAAGACACATATTCAGATTAGTGCTCAGCAAAAATGTGTTTTCCAGCAGGCTTGCTGTGATAGACGATGTTGAAGGTAATACCAGTGTTAAGACGCAACACAGGTTACGTCTCTTGACCATCGGGTCACTTTCCTCCACCGTCATTTAGATGTATATAATTTAACGACATTCGCATCACAGATCAGATTTCATGATTACATTTGGTCTCCCCAATCCTGAAAGTGTGGTAACTTGGTAGGCAAAGATACAGAATTGTATGGCCATCAGGCCAGTAGACTGAGGTGTTCTGCTGTAATGCTGGTTTTCATGGCCTGTGTGTTGCTAATGCATTGTACGGCCTGTGTTAGAGGAGGCAAAGTGAAGAACTGGCTGCACTTTCTATAGTCACTTAATAAGATTGCTCTTGACCCCTGACTGCTGAACACACAGCAACATAGCTCAAATTAGCTTTTTCCCTTTCCTTTTCTTTTCTTTTCTTTTCTTTTTCTTTTCTTTTCTTTTCTTTTGTTTTCTTTTCTTTTATTTTCTTTTTATTGTGTGCATAATAATATTAATAATACATAAAATAATAATAATATTAATTATTATTATTTTATGTAAATTACACTGACACTATTTTAGTGAGTGTTATAATAACAATAATTAATGCCTATGCCTGTCAAAAAATTATTTGTTACACACACAAACTTGTTTTTTGTGTGTGTCTAATCGCACAATGCTGCATTAAAAAACTTTAAATTATTTTAAATATGAATCTTAAGAGCTCTGTGTTCTGTTGGTTTCCATTGTACGAATGCATCCTTTTACGTTTCCAGTTTCTTACCACCTTCCTCCCTCTATGGTCCAGGAATAGCATGACATTATAAGCCAATGGTGTTCCTGGAGTTTAGATGTGGCCTGTGCCATTTCCTGGCCCCATTTCATCTACTTTCCAGTCTCGCCTAACTTTTCAGTTCATTAAAGTCATAGAAAAACACACATCTTTCAGACACATGCAGAGGTGCTCCTTTGGTGGCTTAATAAATCCATGTTTAACATGCAAAAAACTATCTGGACTCTGAAAGACTTACTGTGTGTTTCCTGTAGTTCCAGGAGCCCAGTGAATAAGAACACTTTAGCATTTTAATGATTATGGCCATTTTCGTTACATCCACGTCTTGGTTTCTGAATGTACATTTCATACCGTGACTGCAAGGGTCTTTTGTGCACGGTAATCGTCTGAATCTGGGAACAATGCACTGGCTTTCCTCCAACCTGACATTACAGTCTTATTCCTGCTAAGGCATAACTCTTTTTTTCTTTCTTAAATTTAGCTCTCAATCGTGACCCCCTTTTTCCATTTCGCAGAATTTTATTGCCTGCACTTTTTGTAAGAGGATTTCAGAGTATAAATGAGAGTGACATAAGGTTCACACACTTACTGGATTTGGTGTAGCTGCTCCACACTGTTAAAAATCGCTGTAAAAAAACGGCCAAATTTCGACAGTAAAATACTGTTTTTCATTAAAACAGTGCATTCTGGGTAATATTCATCGTTTTCGAGAAGTAGCCTGCTGCTATATATCGTAAATTAACAACGTTCAAAGTCGACACTCAGCGGCTGTGTTTCAAATCACACCCTACTCCCTCATTCACTATTCCACATGAGTTTACTAATATTATCCTCCTGACAGAGAGAATGAACACTAATGAGTGAATTCAGACAATGATCAACAGCTGCTGTTAATGAGTAGAATCACTGAAGAAAAAAAAAACATAACAAGACAAACACATGAAATACAACTGACTTCAGCCACAGCCTTAGATGAAATCAACTAAAGATTTAAACGATCAACAAACAGCTTCACCAACTTCACACATTACTAACCAGACTGACTTTATTTCTGTCAGATCAGAGAACAGAGATCAAAAGATCTTATTGAGAATTAAAGAGATTTAGATGATAATGTTACTGTTTCGTTTAGCGTCACCATTGTGGAGATCAGTGTTTGCTTTAGTTGGGCTCCTGACCATTGACTTTTGCACTTTAAATTTTGTTTTATTGCTGTATTTGTATCTTTATGATGCATCTGTTACAGCAGTATTAATTTTGATAGTCAAGTGATTATGGTTGTTTCTAACAGGCATGATCTACTAGACTGACTTAAAGTGTTACTATGATAATCAAATATTAATTTGGTGTTGAAATATTTGATGAATGACACTTCAATTTTGTAAGATTGAAAAGTAGTGTGATAACCAGTATTTATGGATTTAACGACTAGTTTTAGTTAAAAAGTATTTCGGGCAGCAGTCCCTAGGGATGGCTGACGCGAAACTAACGTTTCGACACAGTGTCGAGATCCCGAAGCGTAGATGTTTCGAAACACTGCTCCGAACCGTGATTCAAAACACCCATGTCACGTGACTATGGCTAAACGAAGCTTCTGCGCGTTTCATAAGTGTCTCGACCGACAGGTGGCACGCTTGCCGAGTCTGCGTTTGATTGACAGGGGCGGGAACAAACCACACAATCGCACATCTGTCTCAACTGCCACAAAGTTTAAAAGAGGAGTTAATGCACCTTCACCTCGTGGGTTTTTGTGAGAGGAGAAAGATTTTGAGATAGCGTTTACGATTTATTGACATTTATAGTGCGATTTAGTTAGTTATATTTAGGTTACATTTAAGTTAAATATATTTACTGATAAACTAAAGACAGTGACAGATAGTTAGGATAGATATAGTGACACATTTATATAGGCTAAGTTAGATATTGACAGATAGCACAGTAGTTAGAGATATAGAATTTAGATAGATTCATATATATATATATATATATATATATATAGATAGATAGATTCATAGATATATAAATTTATATATAGATTCATATATTAATATATATATATATAGAGAGAGAGAGAGAGAGAGAGATTCATATATATATATATACTTTCATAAATATATAGATTCATAGATAGATAGATATATATAGACATTAATAGAATAGAGAGAAATGGAGGCTCCACAGAAGAGATGCCGTAAATCTGTGGTGTGGGAGCATTTCCATTTGGAAACCCCAAATAAAGTGAGATGTATGTATTGTGATAGGCAGCTAGCCTACTTCAACAATACATCATCCATGATGCGCCATTTGAGGAGCACTCATCCTGCCATTTTGCAGTGTGCAGAGGATGGTAACATTCCCCCTGTACCTAGGCCTGCTACTGACACTGCTGGGCCATCTAAACAAGGTATACATTGTTTGATATAATATGTACTTCATGTAACACTGTTTAGAAAGTCCATAGTTTTAAATAGACTTAGGCTTGTGTCCACCAGCCTTACAACGTAACGTCAATCTTTTCCAAAACTCCCAATCATGTTGAAAACAGCTTCACTCTGAATATGTAAATGTAACATCTCACAAACTTAGTCACTGTATTACATAGATATTTTTATAGGCTTGAAGACAACATTTTGGTTTTCCTAATTGTTGTAATTTTATATTGTATTTGATCCGTCTTTGCACACTGAGCATAAACTTTTCCAAACTTGAAAAAGCTTTTATTTTTTTTGAAATTTAGTTTTGTGAAAGTACTTTTAATCTTTTATCTTTATTTTCTTTTAAAAGGCAGACAGAGGGAATTGGATGAGGCTCTTGTAGACATGGTGGTAAAGGATTTGCAGCCCTTCACTATCGTGGAGGATGAGGGTTTCATGGCTTTTGTGAACAAACTTGATCCAAGCTATGTCCTCCCATCCCGGAAGGCACTTAAAACGATGGTAACCGAAAGGTACAACATTTCTAAGGAGAAGACAATGGAGGACCTAAAAAAGGCAGATTTTGTTAGCCTTACAGCTGACATGTGGTCCTCCATTAATATGGACGGATACCTTGGTGTTACTTGCCACTACATAACACCAGAGGCAAAGCTGGCAACTGTTGTACTGGGTGTAAGGAGGTTTTACCAAACACAAACAGCCCAGCATCTCATGGAGGCTAAAGCTTTGCTAATGGCCGAGTGGGGAATAACCACCAAAGTTCAGTGTATGGTGACTGATAATGCATCCAACATGATCTTAAGTGCCCAGCTACTGAACCTTCGGCATGTCCCATGTTTTGCCCACAATTTAAATTTAATTGTAAAAAAGGCCCTAGATCAAACCCCACTCATCAATGAAATACGACAGAAAGCCAGAAAGATAGTGGGGTTATTTAGATCCAGCTGCAAAGCAAAGGACAAGCTTGTGGAGATGCAGGGCTTGATGGGCAGACCAGCTCTGAAACTGATGCAGGAGGTGGACACAAGATGGAACAGCACTTACGACATGTTGCAGCGCTTGTATGAGCAACGAGAGCCAGTGGGTGCATTATAACATTATACAAGAATCATTGTCACTACTGCAGCCTTTCAAACTCGCAACGACAGAGTTGTCAGAGGAACAGAGAGTGTCTGCTTCAAAGCTCATACCACTTTACAGGATGTTGCAGCACAAGCTATCGCAGAAAAAAGGCCAATCAGCACAGGAATCAACTGCACAATTAGGTAGGCCACAATGACCATACTGTATGTAATGTATTGGCCACAACTGTCATATTATTTTTTATCAATATAACCAATATGGTTTGCTTGTGTTTTGAACAGGCACATACCTGCAAGAAGGTCTGCACTCAAGATGTGGTGGGTACGAGTCATTCAGAGCCTTGGCTCTGGCTACTCTGCTGGACCCAAGGTTCAAAAATGTGGGTTTTGGAAATCCTGCCAAAGCCCAGGAGGCTGAAAAGCAGATCACACTGGAGTGTGCTTCGCTGATGCGTTCAAACACAGCAACTCCTGGTAAGCAGTTTCACTCTTCATCTGACATTATGGAGTTATGTCATCTGAATAATTATGTGACTTATACTTCATATATGCTGTCAGTTTAGACTTAGTAACTAATTGTTGTTTTTACTTTCATTCAGAGCCACAGTCAACATCAGGCCCATCATCATCATCATCAACAACAACATCAACAACAGAAACCCAGGACAGTTTATGGGAACTTTTTGATAGTCGTATCCATGAAACCCAGGCGATACACAGTGCCACAGCAGATGCCACAGTAGAAGTTAAAAAGTACCTAAAAGATGCATTTTTGCCAAGAACCCATGATCCACTAAGTTACTGGAAAGAGAGAGCTGTGATTTTTCCTCATTTGTATGTCCTTGCTAAAAAATATCTATGCATGCCAGCAACAAGTGTCCCTTGTGAGAGGATTTTTTCTAAGGCTGGAGAAATTATCAGTAAAAAAAGAAGTAGGCTAAGCCCTTCCACAGCAGAGCAATTAATATTTTTGAATAAAAATCTTTAAAAAAAAAAAAAAAAAATTAGACCATTGTGGATTTATTTGTTTTATTCATTTTTCATGACCAAAATAACCTAGTTATTATTATGATATAGTATTATATAGGATATTATTATAGGATTTTAAAATATCACCACATTAACGAAAACAAAATATTTTTATTTATTTTTAAATGGCTTGTTGTCAAAGTTGTTTCAGATAACATGGGCAATTGGCCACTAGGTGTCACCGTGGAGACGGGTGTCGGTAAAGTTTCGAAGCCTCGAAACAAATACGGCACTTTGCTTCAACTGTTTCAGTGTTTCATGAAGCCTCGCTCTGCCCACCACTAGCAGTCCCCACAACACTCAAAGAGAGAAATCAACAATCAGCATATGAATCTCAACAATGGTGACAATCAAAAGGTTCATGATGCAATGCATGCTGGGTACCAGCACAGGATAAAACTCATCCATGATTCCCAGCATGCATTGCGGCATGAATAAATTATGCCCCTGAATTGTTCACTTATTTTCTTGAATTCTTATGTGCTTATAATTTTGCATTTGTTTTAAGTTTTAGTAGCATGTGTTGTGATGTTCAGAACTGATCTTTTCATTTATTTTGTGGATTGTCACCATTGTTGTGATTCATACGCTGATTCTTGATGTTTCTGTCTAAATTTCAGCTAAGATTTTTTTTTATTATTATGAGTGAACAGTAGTATCAATATTCAATAAGAGAAGAGACACGGGATTAGATCAGAAATAATAGTATTTGTTCTTGTCAATCTATAAACAACAATATCAGATTTTTTTTCTTCTGTGTACTTTTGTTTTGCTATAACAGGTTCCAAAGACGCATTGTTACAGCATGTAAAAAAAAAAAAAAAAACCTTAGTTGTTGAAAAGTCACGTTCAAGAGCCCAACTAAAGTAAACACTGATCTCCATCATGGTAGTGAAAAAAACATCTAAACCTATTTAACTCTCCATAAGTTCTTCTGTAGACATCTGACAGAAATAAAGTCAGTCTGGTTAGTAATGTGAATCTGGTGAAGCTGTTTTAGTAGTTGTTTAATCAGATCTTGAGAGATTTGATGTATTCTTTTATTCAGTTGATTTCATTTAAGGCTGTGGCTGAAGTCATTTGTAGTTCTTGTGTTTCTCTTTCCTTCAGTGATTCTGCAGGTGTTTATCACTTATGCTCAATCATCAATTAATCACAGAATTATCTCATTAACTTTACTCAAACACTCTGTAGTGTGCACACATTATAAGTGTTCATTTAAAACTGAGGATTTTCTTGTGGGGTTTAAAGGGTTAAAGATTTAAGATGAAGAAAAAACAGCATGAAACATAATTTAACAGTAATAAACTGTAATTAATTTACAGGAAACAAACTGTAAAAAAACAGTTATTTACTGGCACCCCTGCTGCCAGTAAATAACTGTTTTTCTACTGTTTCTTGCCGTAAATTAATGGTTGCCAGCAAAAATAAGTGTTTTTCTACAGTTTTTTTGCCGTCAAGTCAAGGAAAAACAGTAATATACTGTAAAATGTAAACGTCAGATTTACCAAATGAAAAAAAAAGTTAATTTAACTAAAATATTTGTGAACATCCATAGAAAAAAAATAGGCAAAGTCATACACTGATAATGAGAGTAAATACTGAACTTGACTGTATTAATGTGTGTTTGCACAAGAGAGATCGTTTAGTTTAATGTAGTTTTGTTGTTCACCATTGTGCTGGAGAGTAGAGCCCATGCTTCAGTCAATGATGAGCCACAAATTCTGATTTTCTGCTGCTTTATATAAACACAGTGAATGTGGAGTCGCTGATACAGTGATGATCTCTGTGTTAAGTACTTCAGCACATACATGTGTGCTATAGCTGACAATGAGCTGCAGTGATTTGAGTAAAAGTCATGTATTTAGTTACTTTATTACTGCACATTAAGTGTAAGAAATATTCCTTCTCAGTGGACTCAAATGAAATAAGTTCCTAGTACTAACATCGTAGGAATGCTAGTTTTAAAAACTCCAACTGTTTGAAGCAGTGGGAGTGGAGTTAATTTTCATGGTAGAATTTACGGTAAAATACTGTTAAAAAATAAGAGTGGTAAATTAATGGTTAAGAGCTGTAAATTAACAGTACTTTACTGGCGCCCCTGCTGCCAGAAAATTACTGTTATTTAACGGCAACATTTTTTACAGTGCACATGTGCTGGCGGAAGGGGGTCTTCTCGGAAACAAACATTTCCACGTTTGGCTAATGGCGCTAATTAGCAGTGAATCTGTGATTTTCCCGCCTGTTGGTTTTTGCCGAGTGTCATTAATAGCAGCATTAAGTCTCTGGTGATGTAGATCCCTTGTTGGGAATGCAAGACAAAAGGCAGTGCTTTATTGTAATGCACGGCCATAATGTCTACATTAACAAACATTAGGCTAAAATGTTAAATCCTGGGAAATTAAGCCTGGGATTCAGTCATGCTCTGGGGCATGTGTCTGTACAAAATGGTCATTTTCAAGTTGAACTCAAAAGCAGAACTACTGAAACGGCTCTGAATCTCCTCAGTGATCCGTTGATCCAGATCCCCAAACCACTGGTTTGCTTTGTTTTAGAAACTTAAAAGCTTCAATCCCCTTTCATTGTAATTTCATGGAAAAGTGCAGCTAGCAAGGAGTTTGAAATATATGAACATGGACAAGCACATGGATGAAGCTGATTAAATAATAACAGAAATTGATTTTTTAGGTGAACTATTCCAGTCACTTGTAAATGTTCTCTGGCTTATATGTAGGGCACATTCTTGATCTTAAACAATGCATGTAGCCATATAAAATATTTATACTCCTTTAATGTGGTTCCATTTCTCTTTCTGCAACAAGAAAAAAAAAACACTTTTGAACTCCCTCTGTTATTTCCCTGCAGGCTCTGACCAATAAAACCACTAATTCTAGTCCATTAGACACAAAACCAAGTATAATAGACATGGGATTCCTTCCTATTCGTAGGGCAGGTTTATCTGTGTTTTGCATGCTAGTCTTTTGATACAATAATTATATTGATCAGAGGGTGAATCTGTAGTAGTCTTTAAGGCATGCACTATATTATTAAATTATTTGTTGGCAGATAATTGTTCAATTTTGTTCAGACAGCAAAACTTGCACATTGTTTAGTGGATGGATGGTAGATTGAAGATGGTTAAACCCAACCTGTAACTGCACATTTTCATATATTTAAATACGACACCTTATTCTTGCATATAAAATATCTTTTCTTTTCTTTTCTTTTCTTTTCTAATTAAGACTTCATTCATTTATATCACTCTTAATTGTGTTTCTCACAATCCACATCTGCTCCAGCTTTTTTTGTGCAAATGCATCGCAAGTTCATGTGCATCTCATTCCTTTTTAAGCAAAAAACATGCTCTCTACACACTGTCATATTGCCAAAGCTTCCTACGTTCTGTCCTTGTTTGAGCTTCTAGTCAACCAGCATGACTGGCACTAATGCAAAGAGGAGTAAACACATTAATAAACATTATACCCTAATCACACATTCAAAAGGTGCTTATTGCTCTGAGGTGCTTGTTAATTAAAGGCACTTTTGCACAAGTGTTTTAGCATGTGGCATTCTGGCACCGGGCAGCCACATCCCCACGATTTTTTCTCATCAATCGACAGGAGTCCCTCGTCTCACAGGTTTTATTTGTTTGGCTCTCTTATTAATTTATTGTTTGTGTATTGATGTACAGTGGGTGAGTAATGGATTTTCTGCACAGGAGAAGGGTGGGCTGGAGTCTCAGCGGGCCCTTTGCCCATCAAGCACTGCCGAACACTGCAGTACTCCAATAGCAAGTCAATTTGCACCCTTAAATTGGTTGATTATGCTGAATGGGGGTGGCTGAATGGAGGCTCATAACTCAAATAGATTTCATATTATGTAGAATGCCCAACACTATGCTAATCTCATCTGCTCATTGATGGAGGGAAACAAAGCAAAGCAGCATGGGAGACTTTTGGTAGTAGGAATGAACTGAGGGGACAGAGCAGAAAGTGTTGTGCCAAGTGTTAGACATTTCTCTTTCTTAGCAATTCTTTATCACTCTCTATCTTTGTCATTTATCCTTTTTCTTTTTTTTTTCTTTTATTATCTGCAGGGATAAATAAAGTTCACTGTGCTCAACTTTAGTCTAGGGTGCG
This sequence comes from Carassius auratus, assembly GCF_003368295.1. NCBI lineage: Eukaryota > Metazoa > Chordata > Actinopteri > Cypriniformes > Cyprinidae > Carassius > Carassius auratus. Next base: position 91,040 of record NW_020527869.1, read on the forward strand.
TAGATCAATCAACACATCACATTCACTTTTCAATTTATTTAACTTTTGCAGCAGATAACAATCAAACGTTTTGACAATAAGCCTTCTTCAGTGAATCATACAGCGACATTTCTTATAATAGTTCTTAAGAAAAATGAATGGAGTCCAATTGTGAAAAGTCACATAACGTACTCGGTTACTAACGTAACCTCGGTTCCCTGAAATACGGGAACGAGTACTGCGTCGAAGACGCATATGGGAAAAACCCCCTTTTTCTCCTGAACTGAAGCCTTATTCAATCACGCAGTGAAACTGCACAGCCATTGGATCGTGCAGTGCTATTAAAACAAACCAATGGCTTGGCAGCGGTGCTGCACGAACCTATGGCAGCGAAGCCCGCCAAAGCCCGCCAATATGGGCGGGGAATCTGGCTATATATTGGCCGCTTCGCCACAGGAATTCAGGTTACTTCGACTGAAGCGACGACTGAGTTGTGCAGCCTTTTTAGCATGGCAAGGAACGCAGTACTCGTTCCCGTATTTCAGGGAACCGAGGTTACGTTAGTAACCGAGTACGTTCCCTTTCAATACTTCACTCGTACTGCGTCGAAGACGCATATGGGAACCCAGTTCAATCACGCCATGCTAAGAAGGGAGGACGACCAACGCAATCAAACTTGATTTGTTAAACCAAGATATGATAATAGCAACCAGGGGCAGAATAAGCTCAATGAGGTTACGTCTGGCCTAGCCTGATCATCCCGTGTTCGTATCGCCTCAGTAGCCAAGGGACCGAGTGCATACGAGTAGAGTTTGAGCCTTGGGCAAGAATGGCCAAGAGCATGCAAATGAGGAACAAGAAGGTGACCTTCACACAGAAAGTACCCTAGCATGAAGCGCTGGGACGTCTAGATTGTAAAATCTAGCAAATGTGGACGGCGAGCTCCAGCCAGCCGCCTCACAAATTTCTGCGATAGTCACACCATTAGACCATGCCCAAGACGAAGACACTGCTCTCGTCGAATGGGCTCTTACTCCAATTGGGCTTTGCAGGCCCAAAGAAGAGTAGGCTAGCTGGATTGCATCCACAATCCACCTTGAAAGTCTTTGCTTAGAGACCGGTAACCCTCTGGTGCGGTTTCCAAAGCATATGAAGAGCTGTTCTGATCGTCTTATTGGTGCAGAACGCTCTATGTAGACTTTTAGAGCCCTCACTGGGCAAAGTAGATTCAGCCCTGGATCCTCCTCTGTGTTTTGTAACGCAGAGAGGGTGACCACTTGAGCTCTAAAAGGTGTGGAGAGCACCTTTGGCACATAGCCATGCCTCGGTTTCAGGACGACCCTCGAGTCGTTAGGCCCGAATTCTAGGCAATTAGGGCTCATCGAAAGTGCTTGCAAATCACCCACACGCTTAACAGACGCTAGTGCCAATAGCAGAGCGGTCTTTAGCGACAGGGCTTTAAGGCCTATGGACTGTAGCGGTTCAAAGGGGGCCCCCTTCAGGGCTCTCAGCACCGTGGGCAGGTCCCAAGAAGGGACGGTGGGAGGGCAAGGCGGATGAAGCCGTCTGGCACCTCTCATAAATCGGACGACTAAGTCGTTTCTGCCCACCGACTGGCCTGCTATAAGGGCGTGTGATGCCGCTATAGTTGCTACATAGACCTTGAGCGTGGAGGGGGATCGTCCCTTCTCCAAGAGCTCTTGCAAAAATGACAGTATCACTGATACGTCACAAGAGGTCGGGCTCTCACCATGGTCTGAACACCATGTGGAGAACACAGACCATTTGGAGGCATAGAGGCGTCGTGTAGACGGAGCTCTAGCCTGTGAAATTGTGTCTAGCACACGCTCAGGGAGTCCCGCGGGCTCCCGTCGAGCGACCAAATGTGCAGAGACCACTTCTCTGGGTGTGGATGCCAAATCGTCCCGTCCGCCTGAGAAAGGAGGTCCCGTCTCAGGGGAACGGGCCATGGGGCTGCAGTCAGCATCTGCGACAGGTCGGCTATCCAGTGCTGATTTTCCCAGAATGGGGCTACAAGCAGAACCCTGCATCTCTGGTCCCTGACCCGCCTGATTACTTGGGGAATCAGAGGGACCGGAGGAAAAGCATAAAGAAGACGGTTGGGCCAGTCCTGGGACAACGCGTCCTTGATCTTGGAAAAATATATTGGGCAATGAGAGTTGTCTTTTGAGGCAAAGAGGTCTATTTCCGCTCTGCCAAAGACCTCCCATATCTTCTGAACCGTCTGCGGGTGGAGTCTCCACTCTTCTGAGGAGACTCCGCTTCTTGACAGCATATCCGCGCCCTTGTTCAGCTTGCCCGGAAGATGCACTGCTCTCAGGGACCCCAAATTGCTTTGGGTCCATTCCAGCAGTCGCGACGTCAGTCTGAAAAGACGCGTCGACGACAGCCCACCTTGGTGATTTATATAAGAGACCACCGTCATGCTGTCCGATCTGACCAGCACGTGGTGGCTCTTTAGGTCTGACAGGAAGCTCTGGCAGGCTCGTTGAACTGCAATCATCTCGAGGCAGTTGATGTGAAGCCTGCTCTCCTCTTTCGACCATTGGCCGAAAGCGGGTTTCCCTTCGCACAGCGCGCCCCAACCCTTGTTGGACGCGTCTGTGGAGATCACTTTCCTTCTGCAAACCATACCAAGTGGAGCACCCCGTTCTATCCATTGCATGTCCCTCCAAGGGGTCAGGGCCGAAATACAGTCCTGACTCACCTTGATATTCAAGCGTCCGTGACGCCATGCATGAGGTGGAACACGTGGTTTCAGCCAATATTGGAGGGGGCGCATACGAAGCAGCCCGAGCTCCAGCACCGGCGATGCCGCCGCCATAAGACCCAGCAGCTTCTGGAATGTCTTTAGGGGTCGAGAAGCAACTATTTTGAAAGAGGCCGCAAGTCGCTGTAGAGCCGCAGCGCGCTCCTTCACCATTGTTGCCCTCATTGTCACTGAGTCTAACACTGTTCCCAGAAACGATATCCGCCGGCTGGGGGACAGTGAGCTCTTGACAAAGTTCACCCTGAGCCCCAGGCATTCCAGATGGCTGAGGAGCACAGTTCTGTAACCCAATGCCTCCCCCTCTGACTGAGCTAGAACTAGCCAGTCGTCGAGGTAATTGAGAATGCGGATGCCCTTCTGCCTGAGAGGGGAGAGAGCCGCATCCATGCACTTTGTGAACGTGCGAGGCGCCAGAGACAGCCCAAAGGGGAGGACCTTGTATTGGTAAGCCACGCCCTCGAAGGCAAATCTCAAGAACGGCCTGTGACGGGGGGCTATCTGGATGTGAAAGTAAGCGTCTTTCAGATCCAGCGAAAAGAACCAATCCCCTGAGCGTATTTGCGAGAGGATTTGTTTCAATGTGATCATTCTGAAGCGCCGTCTCATGAGGGCACGGTTCAGATGTCTTAAATCGAGGATGGGGCGCAGCCCACCATCCTTCTTGGGAACCAGGAAGTAACGGCTGTAAAACCCTGAGTCGCGGTGTGCTGGGGGAACGATTTCTATAGCTCCCTTCACCAGCAGATTTTTCACTTCGGCACGAAGAACGTGAGCGTTCTCGTTGTGCACTGAAGTGGTGACTGCCCCGCGAAAGCGTGGTGGCCGTCGTGCGAACTGAAGGGAATAGCCGTGTTTTATTACTCCCATGACCCAATCTGATACCCCGGGAATGGCTTGCCATTGTGAGGCCCGGATGGACAGAGGTTGTATTAACTCGAGTGATTGACCGCCGTGGGGGGACATAGCACTCGTGAGTGTTGTGTGAGGAGAACTGCTCTTTTTGTGAAGGAGTGTGTTTTTTATTTTTTGCACTATAACAGCGCTTTGCTGTCTGGGCGCTAACAAGGGCCCATTGTTTGCAGCAGGAACAACTTCGTCGACATCTGGAGATGGACGGCAGAACACACGGGGCAGTTTGGGGGGTGGTCCGGCTGTGGCGAGACTTAGCCCCCTCCTCTTTCTTTCCTGTCGATCAGGATGACGGCGGCGGCGCAGGGTCCAGCACTATCTTGGGCCGGGGTCCCATGCGCTTGGGATACTGATACCGTCTGGTGGCCGAGCGAGAACGGTGTCGAGGCTCGGGTTTCACCGGCTGGGCTGCGGTGGTAGCAGCTGGCGCTTGCTTAGGAGGCTGACGAATCGGCACCTGTCTGGGGCGACTGGCAGCAGATGAAGCGCGCTTCGGCAGGAAGTGTCGCATTGCCTGGGACGACTTCTGCGCCTCTGTGAAACGCTCGGCGAATCCCTCTATCGCCGGGCCAAAGAGGCCGCTGGGGGAGATCGGTGCGTCTAGGAACTGGGCTCTGTCAGCATCCTTGATCTCCGTAAGGTTGAGCCATAAGTGGCGCTCCAAGACGACCAGGTTAGCCATCGAGCGCCCAATGGCCTGGGCGGTGCTCTTGGTAGCACGCAGCGCCAAGTCTGTTGCACTTCTCAGCTCCCTGAGTGTGGCGACATCTGGGCCAGACTCGTCGGTGGCGGCGAGAAGTTTGGCCTGGAAGACTTGAAGCACCGCCATAGAGTGGAGCGCCGCGGCTGCTTGCCCTGCCGATGAGTAGGCACGCCCGGCGAGCGCCGACGTCGTACGGCAGGGTTTGGACGGATGGTTGGCCTTGGCTTTCCATCCAATAGCTGCTGGCGGGCAGAGATGCACGGCCACAGACTCGTCCAGCGGCGGCAGCCGTTCGTATCCTCTTTCATCAGCGCCGTCAATTGAGGTGAGGGCGGATGAAGATGAAGTACGCAGGCGCGCTGAGTAGGGGGCGCGCCACGATTTAGTGAGCTCGTCGTGGACCTCCGGGAAGAACGGAGCAGTTCGCTGACGAGGGGCTTGCTGGCGCCCCGGCAGAAACCATTCATCCAGACGGCTACGGGCTGGTTCCTCTGGAGGAGACCAATCCAGACCCAGCTCATCCACTGCCCTGGAGAGAACGCGGATAAGCTCGGCGTCCATCCCGAGTTTCGAGCGGTTTGGTTCAGATGACATCGAGGGGGCGGGGTCCGGCGAGCCCGACAGCTCCTCAGCATCTGAAGCGGCTAGAGACATGCTGTCCTCTAGCAGTTCCTCCTCAGTCCCTCCAAACAAAACCAGATCACTCGCGGCAGCAGAGGGACACTGGTCTGGCTGTACAAAGAGGACTGGGGAATCCCCTCTGGGCGGAGAAAACGAGGCACGCGGGGGCTGAGCCGGCGTGAGCTCGCTTTCATCCTGCTGCTTTAATCCTCTGCCCCGCCTTTTCTTCCTCGCCGGCTCGCGGGAGGAAGAAAAAGGGAGGGCGCGAGGAGCGAGATCGCTCTCTGAAAAGAAAGCGATTCGCGAGCGCAGAGAGGCGATATTCATGTTCTCGCAATGAGAACATGAATTCCCCGCGAGTGCTGTGTCAGCGTGGGGTTTCCCCAAGCACGCGACACACTCGCTGTGCCCGTCATCAGCGTGCAGAGGGGCTCTGCACGAGCTGCAATGACGAGACGGCATTTGCAACAACGCCGTAGAAAAAGGCTCTTTTAGAGAAATTTGCTCTTTCAATATATCTCACCGGATGGCCGCAGGGAAGCGATGAATCTGCGGTGGGGACCGGCAGTCGCGTTCCAGTGCGAGGCGTGTCAACGGCGAGCAGTTCAGCGGAGATCAGCGAAGCGATGTGACATCGTCGCTGAAGGAGAAATAATCTGAATTCCTGTGGCGAAGCGGCCAATATATAGCCAGATTCCCCGCCCATATTGGCGGGCTTTGGTGGGCTTCGCTGCCATAGGTTCGTGCAGCACCGCTGCCAAGCCATTGGTTTGTTTTAATAGCACTGCACGATCCAATGGCTGTGCAGTTTCACTGCGTGATTGAATAAGGCTTCAGTTCAGGAGAAAAAGGGGGTTTTTCCCATATGCGTCTTCGACGCAGTACGAGTGAAGTATTGAAAGGGAACATGTTTTACTGATCACAAACTTAATTGACCAATCAAGCAATTTCAGGAAAAACAACCAAAGATAATTTCAAAACAGTCAACACATAACATGGAATGCCAATATAGGCACAAAAGAAAGGCATCTAACACAAATAATCCTTAGAAAATGTAAAAAAAAAAAAACAAACAAACAAAAAAAAAACCATCAGCATAAATGGGGGCAACGAGACAGCCTATCAGGCTACAAGCCGTTCATTAGTCCGTATCATATCACCCACTGTAATCAATCAATCAAGGGTTAAACAACTTATTCATTCTTAAAGAAAACAAGAAAGATCAAAGTCCTCATTTAAACCCAAGGGAAATAGACATTTTAGTCTATACATCCAATAAGATTATCTTTGTTTAAGATTTTTTTCTCTATGTTAACACCTCTTCTGGAAATTTCAACTTAAATCCTTAATCTTATTACTGCAGTCATGAAATGTATTGCTATTGGTGAAGTCACATCACGCCTCTTGATAGCAGATTTATGTTCACTAATAAAAATAAAAAAAATTAGCTGGCCACTTTTTCTGATGTAAATGAGAATGGACATTTTAACATATAAATTACATTGGATGTAAAGAGCAGTTGGTTAAAGATTTAATGAAAAATCATTCTACAGGAATGTACATCACTAAATTGATTGGTTTTTGTTATCGATGAGCAAGTGGCACAATTCCTATAAGGTAAACAACCTTTTATAAGTATTTTAATCTTGTCGGTATAAATGTCAGATTTTATCAATCTGTTGACTATGTTATTATAAATGAGAATAAAAAAAAAAAAAAAAAATATATATATATATATATATATATATAACTTAAAGAAGGGTCAGTTGAAAGAATGTTCCAATATTTTATTATCATTCCCTTGATCTGATAAGATTGTTTGCTAAAAGTCAGCACACATTTCAAATATATATATATATATATATATATATATATATATATATATATATATATATATATATATATATATATATATATATTTATTTTTTTTCTTTCGCTGGCTCAGTTGGTCCAGTAGTTGTGATTAGTATGTAGTATGTAGGGCTGGCATTTATCCTCTGGCTGGACAAAACCAGCATGTTGTGGTTTAAATTTAGGCTGCAAGACATGTCAGACTTTGGGCCATGAAGACACATTGAGCTGAGTATCACCATAACAATAAATGCTAACACCATGTTATGATGATATTTTCCAAGGGTAACATGTGAAGCAGCAGTCCTAGTTCTGAGCCTTGTGGTACTCCATACAGTACTCATAAACGTTATAACAGTTGATTTAAGTAATTTAAATAAATCTCAGTGACAGGCATGCATGTATACATGCTGGAAAAATGGCATGCATTATTTTATCAAGACTAGTGCAGCAGCGCTAGGGAAGTTTCTGTTAACTTTTTGTTTGTTTGTTGTTTTTGGTTTGTTACAGCAGTATTTGCAACAGTAATATTCAGTACTGTACATCACACAAAATGCAAAGTTACAAGGTATAAAACACATGTAAACTATAAAAATTTTGAGATGTAGTGGCAACACAGTGGCCCGAAGTATCTCACACTGTCCCGTGGCTATATGTCCTTTCTTATGGTAGAGCCTTGACTTCTCTTTTTCTCCTTTTCTCTCTTTCTCCTTATCTTTGTTTCACTCTCTTTCATGGACATACACACACACACACATCAGCACACTCGAAATATGAGTCATAAACTCTGTTCTTAGACTGTAACTCAGCTCGGGTTAAAAACACCTCCCTTTTAACAGTGAAGGCCGCAGCTGTAAATTTTGACATTTCTGAGTCAGCAAGGAGCCAAAGCTGTGACACAAAATTAGAGTGTTCTCTTTCACCAAAGTGCTCTTCATCTCCAAAAGATCTTTAAAGTGCTCAATGATTTTCCCTCCATCAGATGTCTGTAATAGGCTCAATCAAAAAATAAATGAACAACATAAATTCCAGTCATGGCTTTCTTGCAAAGGAGGGAGAAGAAAGAAAAGACAGATTTTTCAAAATGCCCTGAGAACTACTAAAAGGCTTTTGTGCTAGTGTTGGTTTTGTCAAAAAAGGCCACAATTATTGATGTTCCCACTGTAAACTAGTTCCAAAATGTTGTTGTTGTTGTTGTTTTTTTGTTTTGTTTTGTTTTATGTCCAGGTTTTCTCCACCGAGTTGCATAAACTTCCCAAAAGCTGACATCCAAACATCCCAACCAGCATTATAACAAGATTCTTGTTGATACATTTGAGCTGAACTGCTGTGCTCTTCATGACCTTTCACTCTCAGGTCTCTCTATTGCATTGAATGAGACAGAGAAGTAATTGCTTTTGACAAGGTCTGAGCCACGGGGTGACCTTTAGTCTGCTGATGGTCAGCTCAACCATGTTGACCGCTTCTAGGGCCTCAAATAATCTCAAAAAACTATATCTAACTCAGGACTGTTCAGTGTCTCTACCTAGAATATTCCACCATAGGCAACTCTGCAAGGGGCTAATGACTCAAAAACCAAAAACACTGAAATCTACTGTAGCATTAACTTGTGTCCTCATTTGATCTGGTAGTTGTATTCAAACTTTAACATTCATAAGGTCTAGACACACACACAGAAAAAAAAAAAAAAAGTTTTCTTCACATATCTTTATTGGTACATCTCTGCATTGTATTGTGCATTCAATAATAATTTTACTTCAAATAGATCTCACGTTGTTTTTGTTTTCTCTCGTTCATTAGATTATAATGAGAGATTTGATGTAAGGTACATTTGTATTATCTGTTATCTAAAAAAAAAAAGGTAGCACTTTATTTTACAGTCCTGTTCCTCTTATTACTTATTATAGTAATAACAATAACTATGTAATAACTAGGTACTAACCCTGAACCTACCCCTAAACCTAACCCTACCCCATGGAGTTACCTTGTATTACCAGAACTTTCTTAGATAAATACACTGTAAGTACACTATAAGTACATGTTAGTACACATACTGTAAAATAAAGTGCAACCAAAAAAAAAAAAAAAAAAAAAGTAATATGAATTAATATTGAATTAGGTGTGTTTCCCTCTCTTTTCCCCTAGATAGGACACATGGTTTGGAGGATGAATGGACAGATGGGTCTATTTATTAAATGTAAATAATATTACACATTTATATCTATCTTCCTCGTGGCTCGCTTGGTGCATATTTAAATCAAACATTTATTTTATTTTATTTTACTTTATTTTATTTTATTTTATTTTCTGTGGCGTTGCCTAGTTTGTATTTTGTTTTTAATTCAATACAGAGCCACAAGCCTGGGCAAATCTTATCAAAGACTATCAAATAAATTATTCTCCGTATGGGAATTTGGCCATACAGACCCGATGAGTCTATAGGATAAATAACTTTAGATAGATATTGATGCACTTGTGGTTTAAGCACTTGAAGGTTGGTAAAGTGAGGCTGTGTATATGTGTGGCCACCTGCATGTGTGGGTTCTTTCTTTCTCTGGAATCAGGTGAAAAAAAGCATCTCCCATCGCTTTCTGTAAATGACACCATTTGTCTGGGCTCAGGCTGCTGATTCAAGACCTCTAGTCCCAGCACTCTGTCTCAAACCCTCTTGTCAGCACCTGACCTGCTGCCTTGAACCTCTCACCTCCATGATGATTGCAAGTTATTGCACCTCATTTCATACAGCAAACTTTGAAATGTGCCTTGCCTTTATGGATTGCACCACACTTACACTTGCTTACATCCCGCTGAACTACATGTCTTTAGATTGAGATGAGGATGTATTTTTTTTTTTCTTCTTCTTCTGATCTCTACCCTGTTAGACAGAATGAGGAAGACTTGACTTATTCATCTAGCACAACATGGACTGCCTACAACAGCACTGCTATTTTAACATGGCAGATCATCAGATCAAAAGGCCCAACACTGCACTATCCTCATAACAAAGCATTGCCTGTAGGGCCAACACTTGTATCACCCAAACTAGAACACTGTGTCATGTATAAATCTATTCCACAGTTTTTTTCCTCAAATTATAAGTGACATGAGAGGTTCTGTTTCAGCATGTGAGTCATACCTGACTTTGATGTCTAATGAAGCATTTAAATATGTTCATAATGTCTGAGCCATGGCATAGTGGTGCATATATGTGACATATAGAGGCTCTTCCTGGGACACAAATCCACCCTGCACCATAAAAGAAAACTTTAATGAAACACTATAGTCCTGCATGCCTGTGTCTCTTTAATGGCCCTGCATTAATGAATAGGTGTAGTGGCTAGGATGACAGTCGCCCTGTTTTATTAAATAAGGGACCTTTTCAACAAGCCATATCACTGCAGTTTCTTTGATCTCTCGCTCTCTCTCTCTCTCTCTAGTATTTATTAGTTCACCCACTCGGTACTGTGAATAATAGTGCACAGTGCATTTGCTGACGCCAGGCTTTTATTTGCCCCTCCTTCAGGTTCACAGCTGGTGTTTATATATTGGATTGAGCTTGCTGTCAGTGTCGGAATATCATTAAAATGCCCCCCTCTAAGGTGACTGATATAAGTGTGCATCAGAAAATTTGAAAAAGATCGAACAGTTGGGATAGCAGCAAAAAAAAAAAAAAAAATTCAGAAATAAAAATAAACAATAAAAATAATTTAGTTAATGCTTGGATCCTTAGATCACATACATTTCACAATTTGAAAGGCTTTCAATTGTCATATATTTATATTTATATACGTATGTTCCTTGAGGTTTAATTATAATGTTAATGAATGTTTTTGCACTACATAACTACATTTATTAATAAACAAACAAATAAATAAATGCAGTACATGCATACATAGATAAGTGGAAAAATTATTATTATAACCCTCATTCTGACCCTTTGTCTGAAACGACTTGTTTTGTTCAAACATCCTTTCACTCCATTTGTCCGATTGATGACAGACTCGGACATGGACTGTGTCAGAAAGTGAATGCGATTACTGTATACTGTATCCACTGTAGACAAGATAGTGGTGACTATGATATTAGATATTACATTATATATAACAAACAATAAAAAATAAAAAAAAACGCTGCTCTTTATTGAATTGCTTTTATAGTTTTAATAAACACTTTATTTGTAATGAGCACACTGGAGTGATTTTTACATTTGAATATTTGTTTTTCTTACATGAATGCTTTTGTTTAGATGTACAATTAATAAAAGTAGTGCACTAGGCCTATCTGTTTCTTTCTCAAATTTGTTCTACTTTTATTTTTGTTGTTGTTTTTGCATCTGTTCCTATTTTCAATAACAGAAATAAAATAAAAAATAGCTATACTGTGATCATTAATATGAAGACAGGAAGTGGAGGAAACAATGCAACGTTGTTAGGTGATTTTGCTTTGGAATCTTCAGAAAACGTCACCTTGAATTTTCTCAGAACTGACTTTGCTGGCTTTGTCGACTTCATTTTTTGGCTAATTCCAGCCAATCATATATAATTTTGAAGGTCTTTTAATGTTGAATGTGAATATAAATTAACTCCATTTTGAGAATTTGCTCATTGCGACTCGTTTTGCCAGCACAGGCCACAATTTAAAATGTGCTTTTTTTCCCATGGTGGCAAAGCTGAATGTTTAGCAGCCATTACTTCAGTCTTCAGTGTCAAATGATCCTTTCCAAACTGTAGCCATTTGCAAACTCAGAAGTTTCTCTCTTAGTTGTTTGACTGTTTGGTAATGCAACATTACATGTTTAATATCAAATGCCAGACCGGGGCTGGCTGTGAGAGTAGGCGAGCTGCTCGTACCCTGCTGGGGTGCCGTTTCTCAGTGGAAAGAGACCCTGCCGAGAGAACAGCCCATCCAGATGGACCATGCCATAAAGAGAGCACACAACACTCATAACACAGGCTCTCTCCTATATGAACCCTCAGAAGATACTTCTAGTTGAGCTCTCGTTGTTTATATCCAGACTTTTTTTCAGTTCATTATACAGGAGGCCACTAAATCAATGGCTAGCCTGCTTTCTCTCTCCCTCCCCCATCATTTTCACCCATTTATCTGCAGTTACAGCCTGTTTGCCAAACGTTGGACAAAGTGTACCTTGAATCTGTAATCTCTCTGTCTTCATAATTCATAAGCCTGTGCTCAGCACCTCATGAATTACTTGGCACAGCCTGTTGAGGTATACAGACTAAGATACTATATCATGCATAGAAATTACACATTCTGTCACAAGAATGAATATCAAATGTGAGGAATGTGGCAGAAAGATGATGAGGGAGGGAAAGAAAGAGAGAGGATTTAGGAAAAACTTGCAATCAGTTGAGTACGTGTTGTGCTTAAGATGAGGGCCACCGTTTTACTAATGTGGCACTCACTTCCCAGCCATGTCCCTGCTGCAGTCTTTTATTCACTCAAATCCATAATTAAAATACATTAAGACTCCAAGTGCCAAGCAAACACCCACAGGCAATGTTAAGTTTGCTGCTGCGTTTCAAGTCAGCACTTATTTTTTTGTGTTTTATTCTTGTTCTCTATATTCCATTCATATTGTAACCCTTCAGGACACAGGTTTTGGCATGGCTTGGATATATATATATATATATATATATATATATATATATATATATATGATACATCGTCTGATTAAATACAGAATATCATGTTATCAATTATATAACATTTGACTTGTTAGCACTGATTACAAGGTATGTGAACTAGGGAGAAGCTTGTTTGAGTGACGAAATAGTGTGCTAGAGGGGGAAAGGTTTAAGAAACGTGCCATTCTGAAAAGCCCTCTGCCCTCTCTTCCATTTTTATCTTTTAAAACTAGCTCCCTCCTTCTTTTTCTTAGACCTCTTTGAAAGAAGTCTGTGCCCTTTGGACGCTTTCTCCTCTTTCTTTCTTCATCTACAGTAGTATACTATCTCCCTGATCCACTCTCTTTTATCTCCGTCTTCTAAAATGAATGTTTTCTCTGAAAGAGATCTTGGCATAGAAATACAATGAGAGCGACTCAAATGTGTCGCAGAGCAAAAGGTAGCAGAAGGGAGATTGTTGCCTATTTTAAAGGGGCCATTTAGCAAATTGAGGCACAGTGAGGTACGGGGGGCCCATTACGGTTCATGCTCCTCTTTTGTGCGTTGTGCTGCCTGCTTGCATTGCTTGATTGCTTGAGATGCTGTTTAGACATTGGAAATAGGGAAGGAGCGATCTCTGGAGGGGTCAGCCTGGGGCAGAGGAGACCGTCCTAATGAGATCAACAACAGGAGAAAAATAGCAGGGAGATTCCCAGCAGCCCTATAATGGTGGTTTGTATACTGCAACATTAATAGGTGGGCTTTCACAGCAACACTCGTACAAAATGGATTGGCTCATCAATTTTAAACATTAAACAGAATTTCTGACAGGTCTTTTTGAAACATGACTAGAAAGGTGTAGCATACAGTCTGGATTACAGTTTGAACAACATACGAAAAAAAAAAAAAAAAACATTAAATATTTTCTTTTTTCACAGTATGAACAACTTTGGAATGTTAAATAGTTTGCATCTTTAACAATGACAATTTATAACTTTTATCTTTTGAGTACTTAAGCTGTTAAAATGTCAAAAATTTGAATTCTTAATGTGGAATCTTTCCACAATTCTGCTCAATGGAATCGGCGTCAATCTTTTAATCTAAGATTTTAAGACCATAGCTACATTCTTTAGTAGAGATTTTGAGATAAAGCCCTTGAGATGACATGAGCTCTTCTTGCAGTTACATTCTGAAACAATACAGGTGGCATGTTGATCTTCTAGCTTAACTGTTCTCATGTGGCGAGAAAAAAAAAAAAGAGAGAGAGACATACAGAAAGATTGCTGTATGCAGGAGTCCACAGGGTGTTGGGGTTGTGTTTGCTGGGATTAGATGTGGCTATGCCTTCTGTGTCTACCTTGGGATAAATTGAGTCAATCTTGTCATGGCAGTTTAGCTTTGCGTAGCTGTAGCAGGCAGTTATTGTGAATGAAGCAATCTGATTGTATAAGAATATACACATTTAAAATGTGCAATTTTTAAACGGATGTCGACATTTTTTTTTTAAATGTGCTACATTATATCCTTATTTCAAGCAGTTCAATAGGCATTTCATCAAAGCCTCCATTGGTTTAGTATGTTTCAGACCACTGAACAGGCCATTTAACAGAACAATAGCTGTACAGTTTCACAGAGAAACAAAGCTCAGCTATTCTGCATATAGTGCAGAATACATATACTCTGCAATAGTGGGGTGCTCATTCAACATCGACTTGTCCAAAACGTTGCTTCCTTGTAAGAATCTACAGAACACACAGATCTGTAGTATACTTTAAATTCTCTTTTAGCTCTTGACATGTAGCTTAACTGCGATGATGTGGATGAAATATTGGCATAGGCATTCTCCCCACACACTGCTGTTGAATCCTGTAGTAGGCTTATGGTTGCATTAAACCTACTGTTACTTGTGATTGATTGGTCTGTGTATAATATGACCAAGCCTCTTTCATAACTCCATGCCTCATTACATGTAGGCTGCAAATCCCCTCATCCGAACCCTTGGACATAAAAATACCAGTTGAAGCATGTTGCACTGGGGCCACAGTATGTGTCTTCCGGTCCTAGACAGTCCACGCACCGCACTAGCCCCAACGGGCCTTATTATACAGTCTTTGAAGACAGAAGCAGCACACACATGTGTATCGGTCTGTGTGTGATTGTGTGCGTGGCCTCGAGCATGAATAACGGTTTCACAAACTATCGATTCTTCCTCCCCCAGCCTTCATCTTCCACCGGCTTCATATTTTCGATTAGCATGAATTATCTGATGTTGTAATTATAGAAGCATTAGCTCAGCACAAAGTGGTCAACCAATAAGGGGAGGTATGCCGTCATTCTTTTTTAGGGCTGCCGACAGGGTCGAATTTGTTTATGAGATTATATTCCATCAGGGTGTGAGTTAAGAGGACACAGATTTGAAATAAAACGCCATCAGTCAATATTTTTTTGGACTGAAGAAAGCAATTACATGGATATCACCAAATGCTTTTTGTGTCCTTTAAAGAGTGATGACTATAATGGTGATGATTTACAACACTGAATCAGCTAAATAAATATTCCTTATGTGTTTTGCTAAATTTTATTTTAACCATATGTTTTCTGTGTATATATATTACCCATTAAAAATTGTGAGATTTTGTTAAGGATCTTGTGCTTACCAAGCATTTATTATCAGAAATTACAGTAAGAATACAAATAAATATTTTAAAAATATATATTAATTAATTAAAATATTATTTATTTCCGTGATGACAGCGTTGACAGCAGCCATGACTCCTTCACTACATCTTCAGTGTCACATGATCCTTCCGAAATCATTCTGACTTGCTGATTTTATTATTATTTTCTTTGTAGGTTTTTGTGAAAACAGGTTCATCATCAACAACAACTTGTGAATGAATATATACAGTACTGTGTGAAGGTCTTAGACTACTAGTATTTTCACAAAAAAAGAAAAGAAAGTAAAATATTGGTTTTAAGCTGTAGTGTGTCAGTAGGAAATATCAGTTTACATTTCCAAACATTAATTTTGCCAATTGTAATTTAATTCAATAAAATCAAATTTAATTGCCTTACAACGCATCTTGGAGATGTTGCCACAGTTCTTCTGGATTGAGTCTGTCTCAGTTTGTTCTGTTTCTTCATGTCATTCCAGACAGACCAGATAATGATCAGATCAGATCTATGTGCAATCTCTGCTGTCAGACAAAAAAATCTCAGTGTATTATTAAAATTACCGTATTTTTCGGACTATAAGTCACACCTGAGTATAAGTCGCATCAGTCCAAAAATACGTCATGACGAGGAAAAAAAACATAAGTCGCATTTATTCAGAACCAAGAACTAAGAGAAAACATTACCGTCTACAGCCGCGAGAGGGCGCTCTATGCTGCTCAGTGGGAGAATACTAGACGGTAATGTTTTCTCTTAGTTCATTTCTCTTGGTTCATGTCAAATTAATTTTGAAAATAAGTCGCACCTGACTATAAGTCGCAGGACCAGCCAAACTATGAAAAAAAGTGTGACTTATAGTCCGGAAAATACAGTAATGGCAAAATGAATGTTTGGAAATGTAAACTGATATTTCCTACAGACACACTACACCAAAAGATATAAATAATTGACTTAAAACCAATGTATTTATTTATTTATTTTAACTGGTAAGAAAATACTAGGGGCATAAGACTTTTGCAAAGTTCTGTACATACAAGTAGCTTTTATTGTGTGTAATGAATAGCTTCATGTATGCATGGTAAACAAGTCAGCACACACCTACATGCACACTCAGGCACGTGTAGGTCTGGCTATGATGTCAGTGCTCCACAATGAGGAGTTGCTTGAGATCTCCGGTGCTGAAGGTGCAGGTTTGGACGTGATGTCGAAGCGATATGGCCTGCTCTGTGATGCGAGACATGTTCGTGGCTCCAGACCTGCTCAGCATGACAGGTTGATGAGATGAACATAATGAACTGCAGGAAGGAGCTCAAGCTGGATACTAAGGTGTCATCTCCATCATAGTTGTCATCATCATGTTTGTTTACCGACATGGCTGCACAGTGTTCACATTTGTGTAGTGTAAACACCGGTCAAAATTTTGAAATGATTCCGATTTTCTTATTCCATACATACATACATATACAGTATATATATATATATATATATATATATATATATATATATATATATATATATATATATATATATATGCTCACCAAAGCTACATTAAAAAAGTATAAATGTGCCTAGCAGAAACGTGCATTTAGGTGAGTCATTTCTCTCTGACAGCCACCATCCAGCAGTGCTGTGCCTCTTTCTTTCCTCACAGCAAGCACAAACTGCCTTTTTCATGCTACCTCTGCTGTAGCCTTTGAGTGCTGGGACACAAATACTAAATGCTAACTAAAGCTGAGGCCCTCTCTAGAGGCGAGAGCAACTGAAAGAGAGTTTTCACAGTCTGAAGAGCATCTCCTGTGTCCGCACACAAACAGAGATCAACTTCCTGAGTTTAATGGGGACGCTACAGTCGTCCATACAGAGTTACAGCGCTGTCATACTATGACGTACCTGCACACTGTGCCCCTCAGCTAGAGCTTGTTCTTTTTATTCCCCCTCATTTACTCCTCCTCTTGCTCTATCTTCCACGGGCGGCTGCTGTTAAATACAATGCATCCTAACCCATCATGCCACATTTAATTGAGTTAGCTTCCATTGCCACTTTTCGGCTTTAGAGGCTGTTAACATTTATTTTCCTGTCTAATGTATTAGCTCCGGTTGCCTTAATGAAGTGTCCCTTGAGGTATGCTCTTGCTCACTCGCTCTCTTTCTTTTTCTCTATCGTACTATCTCAGTTTCCCTTTCTACTTTTTTTCTCTAGGCCACTTGTTTTTAGAAATTCTGCCCAATTTTTGCAGGTTTATTTTTTGTAGCCACAGTGTGGTCCATAATTCCACCTCACTAGAAAAAAAAACAAAAACAATGTGGTCACAAAGTGTTCCAAAAATCTGCATGATTTTTCAGAAATTTTCTAAATGATGATCATGTTCTCCACAACAATTGGATTTTGACCTGTGATGGAAGTAACATCCAACCAGCACTTTTTCTTTTTTTTCTCCTTTTTTTTTTTTTTTTTTTGCCCTGTCAAAATACTAAAACTTTTGGATTAAAGATAGTGTAGTTTCAGACTGTTTAAGGCTACTAAAAAGTCAGGGTCAGTACAATTATTGTTTGAAAAAAAAAAAAAAAAAAAACTGTAAAATCTTTAAGATTGTAAGATTAAGATTTTTAAGAATGTAATAAAGCCTAACAATTTTAAATGGGTCATATAATGCCCATTTTCCACAAGTTGATATGATTCTTTATGGTCTTAATGAAAAGTCTGTAACAGTTTGCTTAAAATTTCTCAATGGTAGTGTAAAAAACATTTTTTTTTTCAAAACACGTTGTTTTGTGGAATTCTCCTTTAATGTTAATGCGCTCTGCTGACCCCGCCCCTCTCTTCCATCTTCTCTCTGAGAGGCTGTTTACTTTAGCTGCATTCATAGTGAAACTTACTACTTAGCACATTATTAGGAAAGGCGATTTGCAATGATTCATTTAAATACATACTTACTGCTTCTGTAGGAGAGGCTGGATCATGAATGATTGGTGTGAACATAAATGCATTTAAGTAGATCAAGGGCGCATTCCTTTCAGATTCAAACGTTAGTTAATCCTCTGCGATTTCAGTTGCTCAGATGTTGGGAGTAAATGACTACTGCTATGTTCCTTATTACATCCAACAACAAAACACTTCAATCACTTAGGAGTGATGCTTGTCTGAATCTTGGACTGATGATGGCTCACTCAGGGCGGGTCTGAGGTTAGACACAAGTCCGGTCTGTCCTGAAACGCTGCTCTCAATCAAACTATCGGGGGAGGGGCCTCCGACCTTGTGATGTCACACGGTCAGAAGGCTCGATTTTAGAAAAGGAAAAACATTTAATGAGATTACAAAAAAAAAAAAAAACACTTGGTGGATTTTTATCATTATGGGTGGTTGTGTACACACATTGCCAACACACATTTCAGTTCAAACAACTTGTAAAAGTGCATGTAGCATTATATGACCCCTTTAAAGCTGAATACATTTTAAAATGCAATTTATTCCTGTGTTGGCAAAGCTGAATTACATTACCCCAGTCTTCAGTGTCACATTATTGTCATGGTTTGATAAATAGAAAGTACAGCATAAAAAAAAAAAAAAAAAAAAAAAAAAAATATATATATATATATATATATATATATATATATATATATATATATATATATATATATATATATATATATATATATATATATATATATATATATATTGTACTGACCCCAAACATTAAAATGGTAGTTTATATATATAAGGGGTATGCAGGCAGTAAAATGAGTCCGTGATGGCATGAGACAGAGAGAGAGAGAGAGAGAGAGAGAGAGAGAGAGAGTCTTGTCTTAAGATCAGAAAGGCCTCCAGAGCTTGCTGAGCATCTGTTCCTGTTCTGTCTTCACGCAGCGCTCTGTGACCCAGGTGATGCAGTCTGCTGGAATTGACTTTTAATGATGTAGAGCCCAAGTATTTTACCTACACACACACACACACATACACACACTATGAAGCACTACAGCAGCGCAGGAGTCCCCCACCCACCCGCTTACCTTACTGTTCTTCTCACCCTCAATATTTGTGTATTTGTGTGTTTTTTGCATATTCATCCGAAAACAAACATCGCTTGCTGAAGTTTCCCTGTTCCTCTAAGAGTTCAACACTTGAAATGTAGGCTGCGATCACGCCCGCGGCATAGCTTGATCCTTCCCATTAATCTCAAAATTCCCCTAAAATCACAGAGCGACGGTGCGAAGCCAGGCGCATTACTCCACTTCAGGAGCCACGCAGGTGAGGAGCCAAACAGGCCGCGATGCCTGAGTTTGTCACAAAGCAGGCGGCGGCTTCCATTGAAACGATGATTAAAGCGAGAACGGTTGGGGCTTGTGTTCATCTCACAGGCCAAAAATACATCCTGGAGCAAAAGAGTGTACGTAGGGATGAGAAAAGAGAGAGAGAAAGCTTTCTGCTTTTGTTTCTCAAATCTGATCCCTGGGTTGTATGCTAACATGCGGCGGCTGTGTGTGCGATGATAGAGGCTTCTCAGCACTAGCTTTCTGGTGACGACATGCAAAGATAGCAACAGGCGACACATGAGCTTCTGCTAATCCAGAGCACAATATAAACACTGCACTCTTGCTTTACTTCTTCTCTTAAGACCCATTAAATCCAACCTGAAGTGTGTGTGTGTGTGTGTGTGTGTGTGTGTGTTTTACACAAATACTTTCATGCTTTATCGTAATTAGGTGGGAGTTTGAATATCATCAATATTAACAGCTCTATGATTTTTTCTATTTTTACTATTAACCATGTAAAGAAATAATAGTCTAGTTTTGGAATATTGAATATAATCATGCTTTCTGCATAATTTATAAGCTGTTTTCTTCATGGGGACCAAAAAAAAAAAAAAAAAAAAAAAAAACACCAAGAATGATATTACTATCCTTGTTGGAATATGTTGACATATTTTTTCTCTCAATATTTTTTTGTAAGATGATATTTAAATGCTTAATTTTATAATTAAAGCCCTGTAGTTTTTATTATGAAGAAAACATAATGCAGTGAAATATAATGATGATTGAGAAATGAACAAATAAACATTCCTCAATAGCCTGATGTGTCATAGTTGATATATTTTAACACATTTCTAAAAGAAATGAGCTCTATAGGGTTAATAATATTGACTTTTTCTCTATTTTCTTGTATAATGTACTTAAATCTTGGTTGCCTATTGAAAAAAAGTGCTCATTCAAATAGATCCTCTGAGAATTAATGAAACATCAAATCAGAAAAGGGCAAAAAAAAAATATTTTGCTCTCATTGAAGTTTTTTTTTTTTTTTTTTTTAAAGCATGCTCGTAAGTCCCATCAGGTTTGTCCATTGGACTTTGTCCTTGTAAGTTTTATGCCGCTGTTTAAGCATCCTTGCAGCATTGATTGCATTCATTTGCATCCTTCCTCCAGGAGCTGGTTTGTGAGTGATTTCTGCCTCGCTCTAAAGCCACACTCATTTAGACTCTTCACTTAAAACAATCACCCTCTCCACATTGTTTTTGCCTTGATTACTTCAGCGGGAGGGCAGAAAGCACAATGGATGATGTGGACTCATATTACCTGTGTATGAGTGCTAAAGCTCAATATGTTCCAATATGTTGAGCTGTGATGAGGTTGAACTGAAATACAGTGCAAGCTGTATCTGAAAATGCATTTTCTGGATGGGCACCATGGCTTAATATGGTACTGTACATGGACTAACCACAAAATTTTAAACAGGTATTTAGCAGTGTCTTGTATTAAGATATTTTTTTTTTAGCAAATTTTCTGTAAAGGTATATTGTCAATAGTGTAGTGGTAAAACACAGCTCACACAAAAGCCCTATTTGGACAGTAATTGTTTTTCATGGGGACGTTAGTGATTTTCACCATTCAGCCAGAATCCAGAATGTCTGTTTATCTCTCACCACCCCCATAGAAATCCTCGGCCGAATTGCCTACTGTTGTTTGACAAACACCAAGGTTGTGTGGTAATTTAATTGCCGTCCGAATCCACATCTCTGAGTTTACAAGAAGAAACCAATTCCAAATTCAGTGTTTAAACCCTTTTTGAGCACTCCCGAACATTGTACGGTAAGTGTTGTGCTTCGGTGTAATTTGCATTTTTGTTTATTTCTGAAAAGTATTTAAAAGAACAATAACTGCTCCACCACAGCTACTGGGAGCAGACAAAGAAGAAAAGCATGTAAACATTAAAATGGGTCTTTATTATGGCAGCAGCAGGAATGCAATACCATTTTAAAATGCATATTATAAATGGATATACATAACTATATCACATAATACTATAACATGTCTATTTTCCTGTTTTTAAATAGGAGGTTTAAATAATAAATATATTAGAAAATTATCTTGGAATAATAAGAATGCGTTTTACAAAATAATAATTTTACTTACAGCAGAAAAGCATGTGAATGGCCACATGAGCAGCACATTTACGGGTTCGTAGGATCACAGAACTCGCTCCCAATGTGAATAAATCGCCATCCCAGGTGATATGTGCATTTATTTTTACAGATGTCCATAAGAGAGACAATTACCGTCCCAAACGGGCCAAAGTTACTGTCAAAACAAGTAGCTTTCTGTTAGTCAAATTCACTGGACCAACTTGAACGCATCATGAAATTTTGGTCCTTTCCCACCTGTGAGTTTAATTTGTATAATGAGCACAGTATACAGTTGACATCCCAGAATACTATGTTCACAGGCAAGTGACATTCTTGTCTTCACAGTTTGATGTAGTTGACAGTGAAATGCTTACTTCATTCCACCCACTGCTCAGCTCAAAGTTACAGAATGGATTACTCCAAAATTTGACATTTAACTCAGCTGGTAGAGCACTGTGCTAGCAACACCAAGGTCAAGGGTTCATTCCCAGAAAAGACATGGTAAAATAATAATAATAATAATAATAACAATAATAATAATAAAAAAAAAAACAGCTTGGATGCCACAGTTTGTTAGGTCATCCTACAAAGGTGACATTAAATAATTTCATCTAAAAGTCTTTGAACCTTTTCAGCACAACTTCCAATAAAAGCTGTCCTCAGAATCCCCCAGCTAAACTGCCCTCTTTGACATTAGGAAAATATTAAATGTCATAACAGAAGCCATGTCCAATTTGTTAGCCCCTCTGTTGATGACGCAAGCTCATTTGATCTGTCTCCTACTCTAATATGGCCTTGCGTTTTTTATTTTCTGGCTCTAAGTGAGTTTGAGTTTCTTTTGGAAGCCAGGGTCATGAAACAAGACAACAGACAAAAGCGTCTTCAAATGCCTCCTGACAAGCTTAGTTTTCACTTCCAGCGCTCCGGAAAGGCTTTGTTCATAAACAGCTGTTGCATATCGTCTTTGGCACACAGAAGCGGATGAAATCTCTGTTAGCATTCTGCACACTTGATTTACAGTAAGCTTATATCAAGAGCAACTTTCCCAAGCTTTCATCATTCACCAAGCATTAGTCGTTGGAATCTCAGTGATGACCCTCCTCAGTCGGAGCCTGGGGCAACGAAACAATTTTCCTTTCCTGGGTGCCAAAGGTCTTTGGATAATGTGTTTTTAGAAACCCCAAGCACACTAATGATAGATGACAGTTAATTCCATTAATGGGTCTGACAGAGAAAATTAGGCCTGCGGAGACTGACTGCATGAAGGATATACGCTTAAATCCTAAGAGAGAGAGTATTTTTAGCTGAGATTGACTTTTCGGCTTTTCTGATTGAATTATGGAACCGTTCATAATGAAAAGCATAATTTCATTCAGCTCGCCAAAAAAGGAGGAAACACTGCAGTGGAGTTGATTAGAATCAAAAATTTCCAAAGTCCCCTGTGGTGGCAGCGTTGCACTTTCTGTCACTAGTTCTGATATCTCCCATTGGTAAGCTGGCTGTTCAAGGGATGTTTGTGTCTCCCAACCCTATTAAGAATGAGTTGAGTTTTGATGGGCATGCAACGTTGACTCATACTGATTCATGTGGGACTCACAGTCACGCATCTGTATATCATTGTATCTGTTTGTTTATCACTTGCACTATTGTAATCTGAACAAAACCAAGACAATGGAATTATGAAATGACAACAAAACTGAAGAAAGCATGGCAATAGTGTCAGTTTCCGCGTGAAGTTTGTTGTGCACTGGGGAGCTGCTCTAGTTTTGGGACGCAGTTGTCTTAGTTGGATCCATTGGGTGGCTCGAAAAACTAGGGGGGCCTTTGTTTTTTGGGACTTGCTAGACCATCTGCTACATCTCTTTTAGGACATCAGAGATTATATGGCAGGTGTGAGAGGAGGTGATAACTTCAGCTAGTTTATGAAAAAGTTCTGGTATGATGGTGTTGACAGCCAAAATGATTCACAACCATGTGCATAAGATATGTTGGCAGTTTAATAAATGTGTATTAGGTTAATAAATTAATAAACTGTTTGAACATTTAATTTAATTTAATTTAATTTAATTTAATTTAATTTAATTTAATTTAATTTAATTTAATTTAATAGTAGTAGTAGTCGTAGTAGTAATTTATTATTATTATTATTATTCTTAATAATTCATTAAAAAATGCTAAATATATGTAGACTGGCAAGTACATATTATTATTATTATTATTATTATTATTATTATTATTATTATTATTATTATTATTATTATTATTATTATTATTGAGTTATTAATTAATTAATTAATCCATTCATAAAAAAACAATGCTAAATATATTTACACTGTCAAGCAAATATTATTATTATTATTATTATTATTATCATTATTATTATTATTATTATTATTAATTCATTAAAAACAATGCTAAATATATTTAGACTGGCAAGTACATATTATTATTATTATTATTATTATTATTATTATTATTATTATTATTATTATTATTATTATTATTAAGATGTTAAATATATGGGCTGGCAATAAGTGTTTCTACATTTTGCAAGACTATTTAACTTTTCGCCTCGCTTGTAAGTATTGTGATTCCTTTAAAAGTTCTTTAAGGTGTCAGGTCTTCACAGTAACTTCTGGCTGTGGAATGTGTTTTGCTGTTGAGATGCAAAATGGCTGCCCGTGATCTGTGGGCATGATCAGTGATGAAATGTGTAACCTTCAAGGCCTATTTGAATAGCACTTTCTCTTAATTGACTTTATTTTTACCTGCGCTACATTAGCTTTATATAAGCTAACGATCATTAGCACCCCGGGGTTAATTACCAAGCATGAAAAGTTGGCCTCTCTTATACCTGCTGTGCCTCTCTCGTCTCAGACAGAATTGCTCTGCTGTAGAAAGAGAGAGAGTTAAAACACTTCACTGACTGGAGAAGGAAGGGTCCATGTTGATCTGCATCAGCAAATCCAGTTAGGAATTCACACGACCTGCTCACCGTTCCCTGCAATTTGTTAACTCCCTTTTGACTTTTTGAAGTGCCTGTGTGAAGTGAACTACTCATGTGTGGAGCTTTTGGCGAGCGTGTAGGCACGCTAGTACATGGTGCAATGGTGCATTAACCTTCTTCCTGCTGGGCTGTAAGTGGGAAAAAATATAAATAAAAAAGAAAGAAAGAAATGGTGACACCAGAGATATAGAGATATAAGTTCAAATGGAGAAGGACCATCTCCAATCTCCCCTCACCTTCACAGTCAGATATAAAAAGTGCAGTCCAATGCTCCAGCGAAGCAGACAATAAATTAAAGCCAGGAAAAGTTAGGACCCGAGAAAAAGAAGCAGAACAATTCGCTGTTCTCCTCAGTTTTCATCTAACCTTTGAAAACTACCATTTATTTGCCAAGGCCAGGGGAGCTTGTCATTGTGTGAAATAAGAAACATGGGATTTAAATCCATTCTCCATTGTGGTAGGAGCAGAATAAACATAGAGGACCATGCAGGGACGAAAACATTTCTCCAGCAGATAGATTCACCCTGCCAATGACATTACGAACAAAACAAGTTTTTAGTAGAGAAAATTGTTTTGGGAACGACAGTAAGGAACAGAGACAAAAAAAATAAAATAAAAATAAAGAATTTAAAAATATATGATATGTGTGGACTAAAACAATGAGGGTGAAATTGTTGATGTCAAGCATTCTACAATCTGCATTGCCAACAGTGATGTTTTTACTCCACTTCAGCTATGAGCCTCTTTTATCAGTGGTCCTGAGTGCTCAGGATTTCAGGAAGATTGGTTTAAAGTGCCGGACTCAGATTCATGCACCACAAACTGAAGTAGCTGCACTATTATACAGACCAGCATTTATATCTCCTGAACAGTGGGTGAATATGTGTGGCTAGCTGGCATTGTCAAGGAGGATCAGAAAATCAATTCAGCTGTTGCCTGTTTTTGAGAGTAACTTAAGGTCTTGTATGACTGAACTGGCGAACGGGGAGAATTTGTTCCACCCTTTGCTCATCTACAGGTGTTGGAATGAAGATAAGACTTCTTCCAGTGGTCCCACGGCAACATGATCTGGCCCATGGGCAGCCCCCCTTGGCCTATTTGAGACACTTTTAGATATGTGTTTGTATCTCAGCTTTGGCTCTCTCCCCTCAGTTCATTTTCTTCATTTTCTGAAATAAATTTAGATGAATAGAGATCTGCTTTCTTGTTTTAAACTAGTGTTGGAAACCCAATAATCAGTTTATATATCAAAAGCTATACTATTAGTATTATTATTATTTTTTTTTTTTCTGAATTTACACCACAAAACACTCAACAAACAATGTACTCTGATTCCTGAACAAATGATTCTTATGACCTGGTCCTTGAGTGGAAGAAAATCTCATGAATCAGATTCAGAGTGTTTACTTGATGATAACCATTGTTTTTTTTGCATGAAGAGAATGGGTATCGTGTGCTTAGGGCTTGTGATCTTGTAATCGTTTATATGGCCCCATGTAATGAATACTACTGAAGACTGGAGTGTGCTGAAAAACACAGAAATAAATTATAGAAATATATAGTGAATATATACGGAAACACTTTATTTAATGGTGTCCTTGTTACACATTACATATACTTACTATTATAATAACAATAAATGATGCACAATTACATGCAAATAACCCTAAGAAAAACCCCAATCCTTGCCCTAACCATATAGTATGTAAATGTAGACCTGGTTTCACAGATCGGGCTTACCTTAAGTGAGGACTAGGTGTTAATCAAATTAAGATATTTAAGCAGCTTTTACAAAACTGCCTTAGAAGAAAATGTTACGGGTCGATCTTGAAAAAGACATATTTTAAGATGTATCAGAGCAAGATATTTTCAGCTAATACAGCTCAAACTGGCATTTTTAGTCTGGGTCTAGCCTAAAACCTACTCTGTGAAACCAGGGTTAGTTATTTCATGTCACCATCCCATATCCACTCCTTTATCCTCCACCTAAGCCCCCTCTGCCCCTCCCTTTGTTGTTTCTGTGGCGCGAGGTGGCACCTTCCGGTGGGGGGTGAACTGTCACGCCCCTGGACTGTTTGTTGTGTTTTCTTTCCCCATGTGCTCTGTGTGACTTAGTTTGAGTGTCCCGTTCATTTGGTTCAGATGTGTCTAGTTAATTATCTTAATTTGCCAACCTACTTAAGTTGTGTTCTGTTCACTGTTTTCTTTCCGTACTACTACGTCCCTAGGTGTGTCTCCTGCCTGTTCTGTCCCGGATTAACCCTTGTGTGGATTTATTAAAGACTATTTGCATTCATCTTCATCTTCTTCATGCATTTATCTCACCACAGCATGACAGATTGCTGAGGGCAGTACATGCAATAATAATTAAAAAGTAAGAAACACTTCTTCCCCCAAAGTATTTAAAGAATCATTAATGGCATCATTAAAGAACTGGAACCAGAATTGTTGAATTCCTTACGATTTGAATCTCCTGTTGAAACTGAAACTTTATTATTTTTTAATTAATGATTTTTCTTTATCTTTTTTTTACTGGCATTTTGCCCCCTCTGCACTCTGTTACTCATTTGTTAGTTTCATTAGCGTCACACACGTCCCAGGGCTGAGCCAATGTATCTGCCCCATTTTTCTGCAAACCCATGAGAAAATCAAGCACTTTGAATATACATATAAATGCAAGCACATGCTAGCAATAACTAATGCTTGTTCTCTATATTTACCTGTACTTATCTTCCTGTCCATTTAATCATAGCATAAATCGGTTCATATGAGGTCTATTGGGAACCTGTCATTTTCTTTTGGCAACAGACAAAATCACATCAAGTGTATGTAAATGTTCAGCTCAGCTCCCCACACAGATGGCAGAAGGGCAACTGATGCATCATAATGTGCGTTTGACAGAACAGAATCAGCTGATTCAGAGGTCAGGTTGAGGTTGAAAATCATCATCTCAGACTCCGGAGGGAAGAAACTAAAATAATAAAATGCTCTGAAATGACAGGGAGAGAGAAATGACAGCTAATTGATAGAGGCTAATGGTTTGCTGGCGGCCCATCGTTATAAGACATCAATATGTAATTAATAGATTCTGTGGAAGCAACATGAATGGCGTTCTAAGAGGCCTGTGGGGAGAGTTTGGAGACGGTTGTACACCCTAAGGCCAAAACACCCTATCCCATCTTGCTCCACGCCCCCTCTACATCTTTCTGTATTTCTGTCAAACTCTCTCTTACTCGTATCAGAAACCCTCAGGCTGTATGGTCAGATACTGTCTAGATCAGTAAAAATTGCTTTTTGCTTTGGGTCATTGAACTCTGTTTGCTAGTTTGTAAATGCTTTGTTTGTAAGTGTTTTTGCTCATTTTAATTGCTTTGAATTAAACAGTGGTTCTTTAGTTCTGCTTTTGTGCATATTAAATTGGAATAAGAAATGTGTTTTTAATGCATGCATGAAGTAAAGAGGTTTGAAACCTGAATAATTTTTCAGAGTGACATACTTTCATGCTACTCTATTTCAGCAGTACAAACAACATCATTAATGCAGTAAAACAGTGATATTGTGACACATTTGTGTGTGTGTGTTCCTCCAAGTTTTTTTTTTGATAAATAGAAGATTTTTTTTTTTCATTACATTATCCAGAATACCCGGATGTGACAAAATGTGCAAAAAATAACAGCACACTGGGTTTGGTACTGTATCCCAGAAGGCAATGGACTCGACCTTCCATTTCAAGTGTGATGAAGATACTGGAAGCAATTTTAACAACTCTTTTCTTAATTCATTATTTTCAACTGCCAGGATACATTTTTGCATGGATTAGAAATGCCTGCAACATAACCATATTTATATCTGCTAAATGAATAAATGTAAATGAGATGATAACCGGACTCCACTTGCTGAATTAAACATGCAACGTGGTGACAATGTCGCATACCACCATTTGAAATATTTATACTTGCACGTTATATGCAGCAAGCAGCATGGTATACATATGTATTTTGAACATAGGAAATAAGTAACTGTAACCTGCAGTGCATGCCCACACATCTGCAGTAACACAATACAACACCGTGTTGTTTAAACCAACAACCATTCAGTTAACAACTCTAAATAAGTATTCTAATTTAAAGCAGTTGATTGTTCTGTGTTGATATATTGTGTTGTTGTTTTGCTTTTTTTTATAACTGGATAACATGCAGCTAATGCCACTGTAGCTGCCTGTTAAGCTCATGTAATCACCTGCTCTCTCTGCCACAAATATGTCATATTCCTATTTTCTCTGTGTTATCCTCCCTCCCTTCCTCCCTGCCTTTTCTCAAGCGCTGAGTTTCATCAATCCATGAGATCAAAGCGGGGCTCATACAATGCAGCTACACCAGATATCAAAGTTGCCTCACTGTTAGCTTGTGCATGCTTGAAGGCAGGGCTGATAACAGTATCCGTCTCATCACAGAGGCCATTTTATTAGCGCCCCACTCATTTACAAAAAAACACATTTCATCTGGAGCACGCTGAGCTGGGAAATCATCCAAGAGATAGCTCTTAGAAATCAGGAAACAATGAGGATGTTGGAAAGCGAGCCTGTGGAGATTTCTAGAACCACTCCATTTCGATGCCACTTTGTGGCATTCACTTATCCCAATCATCCCATGCTTCCCACTTGCTTTTCATATAAACTCCACTTTGAGTTTGTTCTGTGACAAAATGTGCAACTTTATTATTATCATTATATATTTTTTTTATAATAGTAATAAAACATTTATGCATAGCATTTTGTATAGCAACAATTATTATTATTATTACTGGTTTTACACTACATTGCTCAAATTATCTGCAAATGCACCCATTAAATATTTTATTGTTTTGTTCATGGATCATTTGGATGGAACCCATGCAAGCACTCCATGTTGCCTTTTCACAGCCACAGT
The DNA here is from genome assembly GCF_003368295.1 of Carassius auratus. Lineage (NCBI taxonomy): Eukaryota > Metazoa > Chordata > Actinopteri > Cypriniformes > Cyprinidae > Carassius > Carassius auratus. Next base: position 120,521 of record NW_020527869.1, read on the forward strand.
TTTCATCACCTCAGGTATCGAGAGCAGTTTGTATTGACTACATTGTTAAACTGTAGCTTAGCCACACGTGGCAGCCTTTTTTTTTTTCAGTCTGTACCTCTCGTTCAGTGGATTAACCTGCAAGCATCGGAAGGTACGGCTGCCAGTTGTTATTATCATCTCCATCTGTAACAATCTCTCTCACACACACTCATACCCACACACACAGCATGGCACCGTCATTACAGTCCTTAACCTCAGACGCCAGTGTTTGTCTTAGTTACACTAATCATATTTCCCCCCTTAGCCTTCGCCTTATTGAGAAAAATTAGCATAATGTTGTGGTGACAGTGTTCCTTGAATAGAAATGTCCCCTGGCTGATGCAACCCTGTTCTGCTTTGGGACATGTAATACATATGAAACCCAACACCCGACATATGAGTCAGGTCACTATCTTCCACAGGTGCGTTTGTACAGAAAAAAATGTTCCAGTCTCAGCTTGACACTACTTTATCCTGGTGATTAACGCATGGAAAATGGTTTTGCAAATACTAAATGACATGGCTGCAAGTAGCTTGAAGTTGTTTTCAGAGCCAATCATTAATCATATTATAGGCTATCAGCAGGTGACCAGCCATAGTGCGTACCTCACAGTGGATACTGTAAGACAGCATTATCATGTGCCCAGCAGGAGATCAACATGTGCGGTAGCAAGAGAGTGCTATGTCTACTAAAGTGACAGGGAAATTGGAGATCTCTTGCTTTAAAGAGACCAACAGACAGTTTTTTCATTAATTAACTTATTTCTTCTTGGGAACACAAAAGAGAAGTTTTAAAGAATTCAACTGGTTGCTCTTTTCCATTCAGGAGTACTGAATGGGAAATTAGTCTTTGAAGCTTTACAAAGGATACAAAAGAATAATGAAAGTAGCATAAAAATGGCCCATGGAACTGCTGCACTACATTGCAAGACTACTTGGGTTTGTGTGGGGTACAAACCACATTTGATTATTTGATTATATATATCTATTTGCCTACTGTGAGCTGTTAACCACTGTAACCAGATCAGTTTGATTGATTAATGAATAAATCATTAATATCAGATTTCTAAAGTGGATTGAGCGATTTCATTGAAACGCCAACTTGGAACACAATGCCTAAATCAAGTAGACAATTTGTTGTACTTTTATAGTGCTTTTGAGTAGATGATGAAAGAATTTGAATTCAACTCTTAAGTGCATTTAGAGTAGGTATGCAACAATAGAGTAAGCCCACGGTTCAATAAATACCTTGTTTTTTAATCATGGTTTTCAGCTTAATTCTGCTGGTTATGTACATCAGAGTGATTTTTTTTTTTGTGATTTAAAAATGCAATAAGAAACATAAACATTAACAAAATCTCCTGTACACTGAAGAAAGACAGAATAATATATACTTACTTATTTTTTACCCAACATGGATTGGTCATTATGGAGCACTATAAACTCCAAATATGCATAACAGAAATAATAGAATGATTGACTTTACATGAAGTCCCTCATATGGACAAAGGCCTTCAGCTATCGCTGTAGCTGAATAAAAAGAAGATATAAATATTTTGAATGATACAATAAACACTGGACAATTTATAGGTTATATGTGTTGTTCAAACCATCTCAGGTATTTTCATAATCATTAAAACCAGTCTTAAGTTGCTGGGGTATATGTTTAGCAATAGCCAAAAAAAAAAAAAAAAAAAACTTGTATTGAAATTTGTATTGGTCAAAATTGTAGATTTTTATTTTATTTATTTATTTATTTATTTATTATGGCCAAAATCATTAGGATATTAAGTAAATATCATGTTCCATGAAGATATTTTGTAAATTTCTTACCGTAAATATATAAAAACTTAAATTTTGATTAGTAATATGCATTGTTAAGAATTCATTTCGACAATTTCAAAGGAGATTTTCTCAGTATGTAGTATGTTTTGCACCCTCAGATTCCAGATATTCAAATAGTTGTATCTCGACCAAATATTGTCAGATTGGAAATGCATCAATGGAAAGTGTGAATATGTGAATCTCAATTTCAAAAGAATTGACAATTGAGACTGATTTCATGGTCCAGGGTCATAAATATTTTACGGACACATTTATATATTTAATATTATAAAAAAACAAATGTAAGAAGAAAATGCACATATGTCTAAAGAAAATGTGTATATCTAAGAGAAGAATAGCCTGTATGTATGTGTGAGAGAGTATAGTGGAAACGGAAGGAGTATGATGGAAACAGAAGGCAGATTAGAAGTGATTGAGGGTGCAGGTGCAGGTGCAGCTGTGTTGCCAGATACACTTATTATAAACTTCTATGGATCCATTCTTTTCACTTATGTGACAATTTAGAAAGTGAATAAAGTGGGAGGTGGCAGAATCAGTTAGGGTCAGCAATGTTATTACATTATTTCCATTACTCAAGATTTGGACTCATTGCAGTTTGTTTCTTTTTTTTTTACTTGTTTTATGTAGCAATATCTGGCAACACTGCACCGCCGGCATTTAAACTGTCTACACCGGAAGTGATGAGTGCGGTGCGACGTGACAAAATACCATAGAACCTATTATAATCAGTGACCCCCCGACAGTAAACTGCTATCGCGTTCTATTTATGACTAGCTGACACAAAATTAAAAAGTTAAAATAGTAAATTTCAAGTCTAACAGTTTAACACTAATATTGGACATAAACGAACATGTTAAATATAAAATATAAAAAAAGGTAAGTTCATATATTTGGAGTAAAGCTGAACTGAACTAATGGATCAGTCATACAATACTCATGATGAGACCGATGCACTGCCACAGAAACAAGACTGAGATGCATTCTAACATAACTGTGGCTTTAAACTTAGTTAGTGTAAGCTGGTTTAAAATATTGCACATATATAGGCCGTTCAGATTACTTGTTAAAGTGCAATGAAATGCCTTATATCTGCAGACATGTACATCTGTTTGTGGATAGAGACGATAATCTTCATTTGCATGCGCGTGTGTGTGTGTGAAATGCAGTGCTGAAGCGAAATTGCTTGGCATTTTGATAGCTGAATTATAATAGGCCCCCTCATAACCTGCGGGTCAGGTTGGGTTGGGTAAGGAAATTTTACTTTATTTGCGGGGCAGGCCAAATAATTTAATAAAAGCAGGACCCACGGATTGGAAAAAAACCCAGATCGGTGCATAGTGTGCATGTAATACTCATAGGAGTTGTAGTGTCGTAGTGTCACACTGCAATATGGCTTATTTAAGATGACTTTTAAAAACACTCCAATTATTCAACCCGCCAAAGTGGCTAGTTGGAGTCACTGTGTTACCCCGCCACGAGCAAAATCCACCCGCATTAGGCGGGTTGGCGGGTGTTAATGTCAAGCCCTGGTTGAGATGCTCGAAATACTGGAAGAAAACCATAAATATTGAATTGGGTTGTTATAAATATATTTACCTTAATTTACTTTGAATTGTTTAATTTGTATTAATTTAATTTAATGTATTAACCACCACTGGCTCTGCACCCCTTTACCTAAATTCATTACTTCATTATTGACTTATGTGCCCTCTAGAAGCTGGTGTTCTGCAAGTGAACGTTGCTTTATTGTGCCATCCCAAATTGGCACAGAATAATTTTTTAATTAAACGTTCCCTCTTGGTGGAACGACCTGTTCAACTCAATCAGAGCAACTGAGTCCTTAGCCATCTTCAAGAAAAGCAAAAAATAAATAAATAAATAAATAAATAAAATCTATATTCCCTCTTTATTTCACAATCTAACTCTAGCACTCTAAATTATGTTCTATTCTATTTAAAAAAAATCTTTTAGACTTGCACTCTCATTTACTAACTGATTGTTGTCATAAAAAAGTCTAATATCTAACATTTTTGTATTCTATCTTTTTGTATTTTACTTTTTAATTTATTATTAAAAAGTAAAAGAAGGTATTTTTGTTACATAATAAAAAAGCAAAAAAAAAAAAAAAAAAGCCTTGCTATGTGATTTTTCCTTTTCATCAGAATCGGAAAGAGCTTTATCGTCAAGTGTGTTTGATACTAGGAATTTGTCTTGGTGTCAGGAGTTTCCAGTACAAAAAGTACAGACATAATGCAGACATGCATATAATTAAGGTAATAAAACACTAATAATAAAGGCTGCGTTTTCACTTGGCATTAACACGCGATCACTGTGATCCGATCAAGCAGATCAGATCATCAGTCAATCAGAACATGGTGTGTTTACACTTGGCAACATCAACTGACTTTTCAATCAAGAATGTAAGTATGTGATAATAGAAATGTATGTATGCAAAAGAAGATTGTAAGTGTGAGAATTGAAATATATGTATGCGAAAGAACGTACGTGTGTGAGAATATCTATCTGGATAACTGTTGGATCTGTCTTTACTGCTCAATATTCAAATAAGTCTGCAGAGAATGACCCGTTGCAAAGTCAACCTGAAGTGGTGGGTTTTCTTTTGAAAAGCATTTTCAGGATGTAAGTGTGAGAATATAAATATATGTATGCGATAGAATGTAAGTGTGTGAGAGTAGAAATATGTGTATGTGAAAAAAGAATGTAATGTACAGGTATGTAAAAGGAGAATTTAAGTGTGTGATAATATAAATATATGTATGTTAAGAAAGAATGTAAGTATGTACCAATAGAAAAGTATGTATGCGAAAGAAGAATGTAAGTGGGAGAATTGAAATATATGTATGTATACATGTAAGAATGTAAGTGTGTGAGAATTTCTGTCTGGTTAACTGTTGGATATGTCTTTACCGTGCAATATTTAAATAAGTCTGCAAAGAATGGCCCGGTGCAAAGTCCACTAAATATATATATATATATATATATATATATATATATATATATATATATATATATATATATATATATATATATATATATATATATATATATATATATATATATATATATATATATGCCAAAGGAGAATGTGTGTGAGAATAGAAAATGTATGCAAGTATGCAAAATGGAGAAGTGTGTGAAATAATAAATTCTGGCTTGTACAGCACCTCATAATAGACAAACAAACAAACAAACAAACAAATAAATAAATAAGTAAATAGTGTGTGTTTATACTCTGTTAAAAGTTTGTGATCAGTAACATGTTTTGGAAGTTCTCTAAAGGCCCCAATATACTTCAAACAAAGTTTGTTTTCATTCTTTGTTGTGGGGCAAAAAGAAGTTCGAAAAGTGTGAGGGATGGTATACTGTTAACAAACTTTCCAACACCCCCGCGCTGCTGGAGGCAGGGTGTAGATTAATGTAAATGTGTTGTGACACTCGCGCCTATCCCCTATACAAAACAACAATGAAATGAAGAAGTGTAGGCAATCTGGGTGTGAGACGGGCCCCAATGTTCCGAATATTATAGACAAAATAATAATGATTAGAAACAGTTAAGAGTTTGCAATACAAAAGTATCATGTTTGCAATACAAAAGAACAATTCCATAATCAGTCCTTTTTTTGTGGGAAGTGTTAATGTCTCATAGTCTGAAAACTTTAGCATGATGTAAAAAAAAGAAGAAAAAAAAGAAAAAGATATTGGAGTCAGTATGTTACTCTATTTTAATAGAGAAAAAACAAAGAGGCTGTCAGAGGCTGTCGCTGGCCAACACGTTGGCGTTTTTCAAAGTATGCTTCAGACACGGGTCATGACGAGGTGTTCCCCATAGTGTCCCTTCAGAGGACACAGTGTCTCGTTCCCTCTCAGGGAACCATGGTTACATTCGTAAACCTGAGACGTTTTGTTTGAGATAGGAAAACTCCTATTAATCCCAAACTTTTGAACTTTTAACCTCTTTAGGTTATCCTCCTTCACTTTTGATGTCTTATTAACATGCCTAATAAGGTTTTGCAGCACTGCGGGTGATGCCGAGGGCACAGGATTAGGTAAACAGGGCTTTAATCAAAGGCTCACATCACAGACTCATTACAATTAGCAGACCTTTTTGGATTGTCTTAGTGTTATGGCACAGAAGCTCTCAAGAAACTGTTGTCCGCCACAAGATGCTGAGGGAACAGCGGAAGAAAGTTGTCCTCTAAATGGGAGTTAGATGGGACAAAAAATAAATAAATACATAAAACAACAGGACATCATTTTTTTTTTAATAACCTGAATTTGCCTTTGCTTCTTAGAGTAGCATTGTGTGTATTTTTTTTCCCTGCAGAAGCGTCCTGGGTGATGTTGAGAGATGACATCTCAATGCCTCCAAATGACAAGTAAAAACAGAAGAAAGTGTGGGTACATAAACAGAGCCGAGCTACACTAAGCACTACAAGTTGTACAGACACACACACACACACACACACACACACACACACACACACACACGTATCCCAGCTGAGCTGTGTTGATGGAGAGTCAGTTTGTTTCAGATCGGCCTCACGCTGTGTCTCCTCCCACACCGTCTAGCCGAGCCGTGCTCCAAACCAGCACTTTACTGATCCATTCTTTGTTTCTCTGTCTCTCTCTTTATTACTCTCTTTAGATCTCTATGCTCAGATATTTCTTCTTCTCCTCAGTATGAAGTATTACTCTTTTTCTGTTTCTTTTTTAATGTGTAAGCCTACTTTTAAACAAATAAATGAATCATCAAGTTGAAAAAAAAAAGGTAATTGTTGAGCCATTGCTTGGACAAAAGGTGGTTTGGCTCTTGCAGATTTTTTTGCACTCTTATTCCAACTGGTTGACAAAAAAAAGTATTTTCTGTATTTATATATACCTCTCTCTCTCTCTCTCTCTCTCTCTCTCTCTTTATATATATATATATATATATATATATGTGTGTGTGTGTGTGTGTGTGTGTGTGCGTGCGTGCGTGTATATATGTGTGTGTAATGATAATATCTGATTTTTATTTTGTTACTTGTTATTATTATTATTAGTAGTAGTAGTGGTAGAAGTAGTAGTAGCAGTAGTAGTAGTATTAGTATTATTATATATGTTGCTATAGAGGAATCCCTGAATAGCCTCTGGATTTACTGAAAAAAACTTAATTGTTTTTTTCTTTTTTTTTCTTTTTCTTTTTTTCTTTAAGAAATGTATTCCCTTTTATCAGCTTATTGATTAGTTTTGTCTATACAGTCCAATAAGATGAGTTGTCAGAGAGAGTGTTGTTGGAATGTTTAGTATTTGCCCATATATTTATTGTTGGTTTATAGTTGCAGGGTTTAGCAATTAGTGTCACGCCTCTATCTGCACTTCTCTCCTTGGCTTCATGCTTGCGTTCCCTGCAATTAAGAACAAACTGCTCATGTGGATAGATGTGGCCTTCCATTTTTAATTAGAAAAGCTAGTGTACATAGCCTGAGCGGTTTAGCCTGCACTTTGATGCGTTTGTTTGCTGTCTTACAACATGGATGAGGCGGATCTTATGTATTTCAAATACAACAAATTGATATGAATTTTTTTTTTTACTTTTTTTTTTTTTTCTAATGCAGTTCAATTAAGGTGTTGTTAAAATAAAAATACATTTTAACATTTTAAAAGAAACAGTCTGTCTGTTGACTGGCATGTAAAGACAGGATGAAAATAAACGTGCACGCTAATATGCTGGTTTGGCTAATTCAAACACATCAATAATAATTATAGTTTGGAATATGATGTTATGTAACAGGTCTATTGAAACAGCTCTGGTTACATTAGTATAGGCTACAATACTCCAAATCAACTGTTTAATCCTGTGTTCTTCAGTCAAAAGCAAGCTGATTTTCAAGGATCCTTCAGGAAATCAACTTTGAAGAGCAACTTTGAACAGGGGCTGAAATTACAGTGCACAATCAACACACCAGCGCCACCGCACTGCTTGACAACATTGTTCAACACAACACCTACTAAGTAATGGTGTGGGTTGTGCAATTGTCTTAGATGCACATACCTATTATATATATATATATATATAAAAAGCGACTTACAGTGCATCCAAACATGTTTGTTTGTACCACCTGTGTACCACTTGGGGGCACTCAGTATTTGAGATCCACTGCTATGGAGACAATCATAACTCCCTAAAACACTCTTTAAAGTTGTAGGAAAATATTCTCCCAAAATAAGAAGTGTTGCTCTCTGCCAAACACTGTTATGTCTGCAACCAGTGGCTTTCCGGTGCTGTGAAGTATTTTATGACAAACAAATGGCTGTGCCTCCTTGTACACAAGTACATTTTTAAATCCCGCCTTTCTCCCGTGTATAACCCATCCTTAAATGAACTCAGAGCTCTGATGTAAAGCTAATAGGGAGTGAAGAGTTCTCGAAATGTTGTCTCTCTTGTGTGGACCCTGTGGAAGACAGTACATTTATAGTAGGCGGAAAAGTCAAAGTTTAACTTAGTGTGTTGCTCAATCATTATTTGCCTTTCTTAGACTGAGTTTAGATTCATTACACTTCCTTCAGGCAAATGAATCATCAGATTCATCTCCTGACTTGCTTCAAATTCTTGTTCTCCGCCTCCAGTGTTCTCACTGTAAAGGATAAGGACATCTAACTTGTACATTTGATTTTGGTTGTATTCTCTAATATCAATGAAGTGTTTTCCAAAACATTTAAATTAGACTGCCATGGTTCACTAATTTAATGTCAAACTTGCATATTAGACCACTTATATTGCACTTAGCTTAGAATGTGGGTTAGTTACAAAATATGGTTGATATATTCCTGTATTTCCTTATCTTAAGACGTTTCGACCTATGTTGTGTTGTTACCACAAGCGGTTGTTAATGTTTACGATAGCTGTACTGAATTTTACACCTCCATCAGTCTCGAGATTCCAGCACTGGTTCAGTGGTGATTGTTCGTTGTCTTGAGGAGCAATTGAACACACGAGAACTGATTCACTCCCCTTCCTTTAATCCCTCAGGTGATACACGCTCCAGAGAACCATTTATTTGATTGATTTGATCTAATCCGATTGGTTTCGATTTGATTTTCTTCCTTAGCCCTTCCCGCCAATTGGATCTGATCTTGTATTACGGGGCGGTAATGGGATGGAGGGGAGGGCATCAGTTCTCATTTTTGAAACGCTGAAGAACAAGCTCCGATTAAATTACATTACGGTACACTTTGCTAAGCTAATGCACGCTAATGTCTGGTCAGACATCACTGAATGCCTGTCAGCAAGGCCTCGTTGGATGCTTTGCAAAGCTCCTGGAACATGGCTTGAAAACATATATATGTCACAAAGGGTCAAGAAGGAATTAGATTAGTTCTGCCTGCAGTGCCGCCCACTCCCATTATGCATAACCCTGTTGTGATACATATAGTTCGTAGCAATAAATAGTATGACTTGGCCTGCTAAATACCCTGGAGATCTCCCATGCCATTACGATTAAACCTCTCTCTTTCTCTGTTGTTTTTGAAGTGCTTCTGAGAGATACATGGAGGCTGCTCTGAGCTTATGATAACACCCACACCAAATCTGTATGGCGCACAAACACTGGAGTGCATATGCAAGTCACTTAACTAATTGATGGAATTGGACTAATATGCTTTTACTTGAAGTTCCAGACTCGCTTGCACACTATGTATACCAACTTCTTTTTGTTTTCGTTCAGTCTATATATAGCTATAAATGCACTTCGATTCTGTTGAGATGCTGTTCTAATATGATTAGTTTATGCTTGGTTGTCTATAGTACATTTGTGGACAACGCAGTTGCAGTTGAGGAAGTAGAAGCTCAATCTTGTCTCTTTTTTAAGAAGAATCTAGCCGCCAGAAACAATAGTAACGATAGCAGCCATTTGAACAGAAGTAGCATCGTTTATCGGCAGTTTGTGGCACTTCATCCGTGGCTCTTTCACTCAATCTCTCCTGCTGTTTCTTCTCTAACATTTGTCTATAGTCTGACACTCAGGTTTGCCAGTGGTGTTGGTCTGGTGATGGATTGAGACTAGAGTTTTTACTGACCTTTTTGCTGCATAGTAAAACTTTACTCTCGAAGTTGGGTCAGGATTATTTAGGCAGGATGACTGTATTATCTGGATGCATTGGGACTTGGAATTTAAAGGTTTAAAAGAGTTCAAACGAATATTACGGTCATCACGCAAACTTTTGCAGTATGTTGCTAAAATATTCCTTACATGTCCACATGACATCAAGCAGATGTTTCACAACGTTTATCACTGAGTCTGCTCATTTGTATATTGGTGTTTGTATATTGAGTCTGTTAAAAATAGTATATATGCATATATGCTGGTGTCCATATGATGTACGTGTTTTCTTTTGGAAGTTTGATCGGTAGTACATTTCTAATTGGACACTGTGCAGATGTTTTCACAGTGTCAATGAATAAGGCTAGCTTCACATATTCTGCAGTGTGTAAGTGGCACTGTTCATTTAGATTTGCATCTATGTGCCAATTGAAACACTTTTTGACGGATGTTGCAGCAATGTACAACAGGTGTTTTTTGTAACAATGTTGAATAATGTTTGAGAATCTTATTTTAAGTTGTCAGTCCACAAAAAAAAAAAAAAAAAAAAAAAAAAAAAAAATATATATATATATATATATATATATATATATATATATATATATATATATATATATATATATATATATATATATATATATATTATCAATTATTAAAATAGCGCACACACCACCCAGGTATCTACATGTATGTGTTTTTCATCTGAAAGATGAAATGCTCATCTGCTGCATATTCCAAAAAAAAAAAAAAAAAAAAATATATATATATATATATATATATATATATATATATATATATATATATATTACCTTATGTATTTTAGTGTAGTTTAGTGTTTGCTTGGTGGTTTGTAGTAAATCTTTTTGATTTCCCTAACACTAAGGGTGGCCTTTCATTTAGCATATTAAAAAGTAATATGTTTTGCATTCTAATCTGCATTGGAAACCTCGATAAGTGCAGAAATTCATAGATGTCTCTCTTTACCCCAGCTCTCAGGCATATAAAGAGAAAGGAACTCGTTTTATCTGCAATGCAGCAGCAAAGCAAGCTTCTTAAAATCATGGAAATATTCATGAATCACAACAGCATCACAAACACTCCGTCAAACTCCCCTCGGCTCATTCTGCTGTGCAGGGTAATGAACAGAGCTGAATGGGTGACCAGATCCCACACACAAACTCACCCTACATATCATAAATAAAGATTAAATCGTTGTAAAGCACTATGAGAGCTGGAAAGAACTGAGAGGAAAGAGTTACCCCCTCACTTCTCTCCTCAAGGCCACTTGAAAGGCCGATTTTCTCATTGTCAGTCTCTGATCTGCCACATCTGGCTGCTCAAAGGCCAGCAACAAAGCCCTTCATTGATTTCTGCCAGATATATAAAAAAGCAATTTGAAGGTTAGAGACCAACTTAGAATTAAACATCCTAAAACTTTAATGACCCACTGCAAACCATGGGATCACTTTCAGGGCTCCATTTAGCCAGAGGCAACACGTGTCATGCCACTTCACCAGGCAAACCTGGCCTTTTCCAATGAATTTGAAAGAGGTCTCCCTGAATAAAAAACACCACCGTCTTTGCTTAAATGTCTAAAGATTACTCACTCATGTCCCAGAACAATTAACCTAAACATATTGTGCTTCAGTTCAGCTGTAAGTACATTACAGAAACACAAGAATGAGCTGTGCATGCAGAGTGTAGGGCCGGGAGTTTTATTAATCGAGCATTAAGGCTCATGTAGTTTGATAATGATGATGTATGTGAGACATTGTGGCCTGTGAGGTTTGGGCGATGCATTAACGCATGTGCCACTGGCGAAAGAAAAGAAAGCAACTGCTACTTTTTTATGACTGCTATTTGTATGACAGTAAGATTTTAAAAATAATTGGAGATCAACAATTTGAACTATTCATGCAAAAGATGGATTCTTTTGATCAATAACAGTGAGACGGATAGGGGTCTTGCAACATTTAAAAATCGATGGTTTAAAAAATGTATTATTATTAATGGCTGTGTTTAAAATGCTACCCTCATGCAGAGCTCTTGAAAAACAGTGTGAAATGCGACAATAGCCATAGACGTCTGTCTGAATGTTATTGCTGAAGCGTAGAAATAATTTAGTTTTTGCCTCAGTTTATAAATAAAATGGGCAAATGTGAGATAAAGTGTAAAACAAGAAATTATGCCACATTGTAAGATACAAAGTCACAATCTCAGATGTAAAGTCACTTTCTTGTGTATTGATTCACAATTGTGTAATATAAAGTCAGTATTAATAGCAATCACCACAAATTAAATGTCACAATTATTTTTTTTATTTTTTTAGCAAACCCAAAACAGTGGAAATGGTCTTGCATATAGGACACTGTCTGCATGCAAAATAAAGAAACTAAAAAAAAAAGCATGTTGTAGGCTGTTTGATAATTAGTTGCCTAATCAGCCATTGTGGCTCATTCTAATCCACAAGCTTTACAAAGTGTGCTTTCCTCTAAGTATAATATTTTCAATATTAAATGAACTTCCCACATCAGTGACCAAATTTCTGCTCATTCTTTCCATATTTTTATTTTTTACCTGCAAATTATAGGTTTCGTTTGCACTGCAAGTAATGTGCCTCTTTCTTTTTCACATGCTGCTCTGTCTGAATGATCTAACATAAGGTAAGTGCCATTGTCTTTTTATCACCCCTGAGCTGTATAATGATTGTCACTGAAGTGCTGTTATAGCATGATGTATAGGACTTGAGGTGAATGTCTTTGAAATATTGCTTGTGTTTGACGGTCTTGTGAAAACAAGAATACGAATGGTTACTTAGCAACAGCACTCAAAACATCAGTGAATTTATTTTTATTTTTATTTTTTGATATCCCTTTTTAGACCCCTCTGGTGCATTAGACAGGTTTGTCTTTAATATTATAACATTTAGTGCTGATATCCACACATTGAAAATAAACAAATAAAGCATGCTACATCTACAGTGCCCTCCATAAGTATTGCAACAGTAAAGACAAAATTACTTTCTCTGCTGTGGAGTCAAGACATTTGCAAATATGATTAAAATATGAATATGCGACAAAACTACTGAATGTCACATTTTTTATTAGGTCTTTCGACCCATACATGTTTTACCAAATAAAAAGCACAGCACTTTTAGAGTTCATCCCACTATTTAATGCGAGTATAAGTATTGAATTTAAGGCAGATGTAAAATACTAAAAGCTAACATTTAGTTGGAGATTTCTTGTATGCAATCAGAGCAGTGAGTCTGCAACCCATAGACATCACCAGACTCTTGGTCTTATGCTTTGAAATGCTTTTCTCCAGCCTTTAATGCAGCCAATTCCAACTGTTGCTTGTTTTGGGGAGTTTATGTCTTTAGTCTCCTCTTCAGCTGGTGAAATTAATGTTCAATCGTATTTAAATCGGGAGATTTATTTGGGCAATCTAATACTTTACATTTCTTTGCCCTGATAAAGTCCTTGACTGAACTGGCAGGGTGTTTTGGGTCATTGTCCTGATCCAATATGAAGTGCTTTCTAATGAGTTTGGTGGCATTTTCTTGAATATTGGAAGCCAAGATGATTTTGTATCCTTCCAAATCCTGCTACTGCCATCATTAAAATGAAGAGGTCCTGTTCTAGAGACAGCCATGCATGCCCATGCCACCAAGTTTTACAGATGATGTTGTATGCTTAGGATCATTTGCAGTTCTCTTTTTTTCTCCACAATTTTGCTTTCTAATCACTTAGATAGAGGTTAATCTTTGTCTCATCGGTCCATCAACTCAGTTCGAAAACTCTACTGGCTCACAGCTGTGGCCTAATGGTTAGAGAGTTGGATTTGTATGCTGAAGGTTGCAGGTTCAAGTCTCGGTGCTGGCAGGAGTTGTAGGTGGGAGGGAGTGAATGAACAGCGATCTCTTCCACCCTCAATACCCATGGCTGAATTGCCCTTGAGCAAGGCACTAAAAACCCCAGTTGCTCCCCGGGTGCTGGATAAATAGCTGCCCAATGCTCCGGGTGTGTGTTCACGGTGTGTTCACTTCTCAGTGCTGTCTGTGTGCACTTGGATTGGTTAAATGCAGAGCACCAATTCCGAGTATGGGTTACCATACTTGGCTAATGTCACGACTTTCATTTGTGAACAGTCTTGCCCTTCTGATTTTGGTGCTGATCAGAGGTTTGCATCTTACTGCGTAGCTTCTGTAATTTTGTGTCAAAGTCTCCTGCGGACTGTAGATTGACAGAGCATCACCCCAGCTTTCTGGAGGTTGTTGGTGATTTTAAAGACATGTATTTTAGGGTTCATTTTCACAGCTTTTATGATTTGTCTGTCATCAACAACTGTTGTTTTTCTCAGCTGATCAGGTCGTCGTTGGTTGCTGATGTCGCTGGTAGATTCCAACTCTTGATTTCTCCATGCCCTTTGTTTTTCCTATAGTTCTAATTGACTTACTCTTTTCTTTTAGCATCCAAATTACTTGCGTCTCTTTCAGAGTTGGCTTCCTCGTCTTCATCCTGGTTTGTGTGTGTCATTGTTAAATGCAAGACTTAAAATGCAGAAACAATGGATATAACTAATAAGACACATCCCCTGCTTTCAATATCTGAAGAATCAATGCAACAAGACACAGCTGAACACTTAGAAAGACCTGTGAGGCAACTGTTTCAATACTTATGCTCACATCAGTTAGGGAGATGAAACTCTAAAAGTGTTGATCTTCGTTTTTTGTGTTGAATCACCCAATAATAAAATATGACATTCTCTAGTTTTGTGTTTTTTGTAATTTTTTAATCATATTTACAGATTTCTTGACTCCAAAGCAAACAGAACAATTTTGTTATTTTCTTTACTGTTCCAATACTTATAGAGGGCACTGTATAAAATAAAACCTCTCCACTTCTTCCTCAATTCCATTTGATCAAATACCTTTCAGCATTGCTTTGTTGGACAAAACTTTGCATGTACTTCTCTGTCGATCGTATTTAGGCCTGTGCCGCCCAATCGCAGATTGAAAGCGGCATTTCTCATGCTGCCAAATTGTAGTCTCCTCTTGTGATTTTCATTCCCTCCTCCTCTTTCTTGCTTTTTTCTCTTTCTCTCTCTGCTCTTTCTGCGCAAAGCAGGTTTGATGTGGGCTGGATGCTCGCAATTGATCTAAAGCGCTTTTATAGAATAGGAAACTTTTTGGTCTCGTTTGATTTGGCCATGTGCAGCAGAGGGAAGCGCAGATAAACACCTCTGTCTCTTCTGATTCTCGCAGACACCGCGTGAGGCCCGCAGACCACCACGCACGGCCACGAACGCACGCATTGTAGTTCTTTAAGCACAAGTGTGTGTGTGTGCAGCTTTTGTGTGTTTCCTTGGTCTCTGCAGTTATTTGCTAGCTCATTAGGCTTTCCAGCCAGCTTGAGCAGAGCACCCTCAAAGACCAGCCTCAGCACTGGCGCTAATGATACACATCAGCAGATGTGTGTTTGTGTGGGTTTGTTAGTGTGAGGGTGTGCGATGATGCTGTTCAGTACTTCAAAACCACATATCTTAATGACACATTTACATCCCGTAATAACATACTTCCTAGTAAAACATTGGCTGAATCTGAATATGCTGACTTTCCTTCTATAAAGTAGCTGAAAATAGTACATGACAAGAATAGTATATCTGAATTTTTGGCAGGAATGCAATGGAATATGACAAATATTTCTGGATCGTATTCATCCTGCACACATTAGCCGCATTTCCACTAACCTTGAAATTGTGGAATTTGAAATTGCTAATTAAAAATGTGCTTAAAATGTAAATTTAGCAAAAAATTTAGCAAAAACTCCCATATATCGCAATTCTTTTATTTATTTTTTACGCACGCATGAGGGGATCTGTCATGATACATTAAAGAGCCACAAAATACGATTTATTGTTTGAATTCTTTAAAAAAAGGCAACATTTTAAAGCTGATGCTTTGTTTCATACCTAAAGTAAACTGCTCTATCTTGTCTGTTGGTGCGATGCCAGTTTCCTCTTTGCTCCACAATGTATTTTTCACTGCGTGAGAACATGTTGTGAAAGCGGCATGGCTTGTCTAACATAGCAACAGTAACTAAGGAGGGTGGGTCTTTGTGTAGGGTCAGTTGAAATATTAAGTGGACTGAGTAGTTAAATTTGGGCTATGTCATTAGCTTATATTTTTAACCCCACACATGGCTTTTGTGATGTCATCGGGAGGGAAAAGTTCTTTAAGAAAAGAATATAATTGTCTCTTGCATTTTGATGATTATTATTTATGACTGGTCAAATGAAGTAAATTTTTGATTTCAAAGACAGCTGTAGGGCAAACACATGAACAGAAGAATGGCAAGACTGTACTTTCTGGCTCGGTTTGGAGGTTAGAGAGAAGATTGAATCGGCAGGACTCACGGTGTGGTGCGTCAGCTCCATTCCATCAGGCTGACATGCCGAGATCAATTTCTGAGAGGGGCAGCACCATGTTCAGCCTGCTGTGCCAACTGAAGCCGGTTCTGACCCGGATTACTGAGTGCAGACTCTGGGTACCAACCAGGAATCCACCAGCAGCAGCTGCTCTCTTTTAAGATCTCACATCACGTATGTCCACATGACCTCTTGACAGGGCTAAAGCCTCGCGGTGAAATGTATTGCCTTTTTCTTTCTGATTTCTAATTTCTTTGCTCTCGTTTTTTTATTGCCATGCTATTTTGTTCTGTAGTTATACAATAAATATATTTATATATAAGTATTAAAAAAAAAAATACATAAATGTATTTATGTAGTTGTTTTGTCCAAGCCAGATTGTTTAGCTGACATGTTGACTGGTTGTAACAAGCTGATCAGGCTAGTTTAAGGATTTGTTTATGTCTATATATATGTTTTTTTTTTTGTTTTTTTTTACTGTTATTTCTGGCAGAGACTTTGGTTCCCATGGTGAAGTCGTGTAAGGGTTGGTTTATTTTTTTAGTGACTGTTGTTGGGGAGAGTCTTCATGTTGGCTCACTCATCACTCTTATTCTACACTGCCAATGAAACGCCCCTCCTCTCAATATGTCCACCGAGAGACAGTCAGAGGACAGCTTGCTTAAAATGATTCTTCCGTTTGTATCACCATAACCATTTTGTGCTCATTTCTCTCTCTATCCGTCTCTCTCAGTCAGTTTTTTACTTCCTGTATCACATGCCCATTTTCTCCATCATTTACTGTTCCTCTCAAGCCTGAGGACACATTGCTGTGATGCAGAAACCCATCTGATACACTCTAATGCATATCTACACAGAAAATAACTTAATGGAAG
Organism: Carassius auratus; assembly: GCF_003368295.1. NCBI lineage: Eukaryota > Metazoa > Chordata > Actinopteri > Cypriniformes > Cyprinidae > Carassius > Carassius auratus. The sequence goes on from NW_020527869.1 coordinate 137,793, forward strand.
TTGTTTTAATGAAATCCTTTCCCTTTGACTGTTCTTCTGCTGCTTCTGTGTATCCTATTTATTAACTCATAAAGTTAATGTTTAATAATGCGCGCACACACACACACACACACACACACGCACACACACACACACACACTGTCATTTCTGTGTCCTTCCTGTTATGCCTCTGGGGTTGTGTGGGTGAAGTAAGCCCCCAGTGATACACATTAAAGATGAAATATGCCATACGCAATTAATTATTAACCACACAAACATGTTTTATCTTTTTATTTTTTATTTTTCTCTTTTTCATCTCTAGTAGAGATAAGATTCAGCCTGAATTTTGCAGCCGAATATGGAGAGAGCCTTATCCTCGCATGCAACATCTCTCTCTCTCTCTCTCTCTCTCTCTCTCTCTCTCTCTCTCTGGTTGTGCTGCTTTTTTTATTTATTAATTTTTATATATTTTTGTGTAAACAGATGAAGATTTTTTTTTTTTTCATGATTACCAAAAAACAGCATTTATTGTTGCTGTCACTTTTGACCAATTTCATGCATCCGTGCTGAATGAAGCTTTTTTTTTTCACTCAGCTTGTTGTAATGCATTATGGGATTGCAGTTTGCTAAAGGAAACACGTGGTGCTGCATTGGATTTTTACAAAATGCTGGTATCTTTGATGGCAGCATAGACTTTTTGAACAGCATGTGGTAAAATGTTGATATTGCCGGCAGCTCAGTAGGTTTAGAGCACAGATTTTTTTATCATATCTTCCATTCGCTTGTAGTCACATTCATTATTTGTAGGAACGAGACCTTAAGCATGTGAATGTGTCTGTGTGCTTGTGTCACGTGAGGTCTCTAATTTCAATGTAGTTGTGCAAGGTAAAATCTCAGCGCTTGACTATACATGAGGACGCCAGCGCTCACTAAAGGTCAATGCACACTATATGCTGAATACTTGCCAAATCCTGTTCTTAACAAAACCCACCTGTTCGTTCTTTCAGAGGAAATTCAGAGGGAAACCAAAACTAATAAAAATATTTTTAATCTTACTTCACCCCAAATCTCAGCAGATTGGTAAAATGTGAGTCTTCAATTAGCCTTAACCTCGGTGTTTTAAACGTTCCTAATGAGTCTGTGTTACCGGCTTAACTGATAAAGAAAGATCAATGCAATGAAGGGTGTGAGCGAGCGAAATTAACCCTGCACTCTCCAGGTGACCCGAGATGTCTGTCATCATAATGAGAACAGCGCAGAATAAGATACATTGTTTTTCTCAGTGTGCTCATATCAGGAGTGGTTAAGATATGTCAGGTTATTTTTGGTTCATGGGCAGTTTAAAGAACCTGATTATAAGACTAATTATATATTTGTATCAGTAAGTGTCTTTGAAATACCTACGAGCACTGATAAAGACAGAGAGGGTGATCTTCTCCACTGTGTTATTTTCTCAGCCTAAGCAAAAGGGGGGAAATGCAAGAAAAAGGGAGGATGACTGAGCGAAACAGAGCAATAAAGCACCACTGTGGGTGTCAAACTCTGTTTTTCTATTTGTGTATGCCATCATTTATTTACAACTGAGTTATGGTTTACATTTTCTGCTCATTCACTCACCTAAGACTTTCTCTTACCTTCACTTTCACATCATTTGTTTTAATCAGATACACGGATACAAGTGTGCATTAAAGTCTATCTATCTGTTTGACTGTCTGTGTGCATAGTAATTGTATGCAAAATTGTGAAAAAATGCATTGCAATACTGCAGGACACTTTTGACGCTGCTTGGAGTGTTATGTCAACTATCCGACTGCCGATGCAGGTGACGCTTCAAACACACTTTACAGTGATCATGGCAGCTCCAAATCATTCCAGAAGCTACAAATCCAGGCTATGGCAAAGGAATAACTCCATTGTGTTTGTACATTCAGCAGTGACGTACTCCATTCGTATTATAGTGTAGCTCTATGGTGATCTCTTTAATTGTATTTTTAGCAAAACCACAAAGATATAAATGTGCCTATGCAGTGATGATCGATTCCCTAGTGAGATCTGCCGAGATTTGAATTTATTTTAGGTGTCCTTTCTAGTCACAGGGGAATTTGTAGTACATTTATTCAAATGTGGTTAACAGTTGAGGACCGTAATTGCTGATTAGCACTACGGCAAATAAATCAAAGGTTATTCAGGGCAATTTAGCAATGTATTCATTAAACAGAAGCTCATATATTGCAGTGGACATACTGTAGTTTTGTGCTCCTGAATAGGATCCTTTGACTAAAAATAGACTTTGGCAAATAAATGAAACAAGCTGGTTGGCTGGTAACTTTACAGAGTGTGGAAGTCGGGTTCTTGAAATAAATAACCATTAATTTTCTACGTAGGCAAACTGATTTCTAACGATAACTTAATGAATCTTTAAAGACGATGTGTTGAGAGCTCTGATGTTATTAATGGTATATGATTTTGTTGAAGCCATCTGTTCTCATTATTGCATTCTTGTGTTTAGCAGTGGAATTCATCCTCTTGAATATGTACTGGCAAATAAATAAATAAATACATATAATATTCACTTAATGCTTGTTTAATTTTTTTTTTTTTTTTTTTTTAATCTTTTAGTTAAAAGTTTTAGCAGTGGTCAGAAACATTTGTAGTCAGTAAACATACTCAATTAATGCAGGTGTGGCAAGAAGTGATTTCTCCCCTGCGTTTGCAAATAAACCGAAGTGATTTTAGCTTGCACCGCATGACCAGGATCTGGTGACTGAGAAGAGGACCTTTGCGCTGGCTTCTCTCCAGCCTGCCTGATAGCCTTGTCTCTAAGGAGAGAGAGCGAGAGATAGAGAGATGGCTTTACAATCACCCCACCAGCCTCAGACTGCACTGGCATGTCTAATCAGCTTCCCTTGCTCGCCGCATCCTGTTGCCCAGGCAACAACCAAGCCTGCTCGTGTCCCACATTGAGAAATGAGAGAATACTGCTGCTCACACAATCAAAAATCAGATAGAGGGTACCGAAATTCTTAATTACCGAATAATTTACAATGGAAATAATATAGTCTTGCAGAGGAAAGAGCAAACAGGTCACTCATCAGTGGCAGTGGTATTTTTTGCGTCCAGTTTATTTACCGTCAGATTTCATGTGAAGCTGTAGTGTACATCAGCCGATTTGTGTATTTATAGTTTCTAAAGGGTTATCAGGCTATTCTGCAACCCTTCTCTTGAATTCTCGCACACCTCTTCTAATCTGATGACTGCTTCTCACAGGGGGAATCACCAGCTGTCTGCGGCCCTCCACCTTCTCGTCGTTTCCTCACTCCCTCACAGCAAATCCCCTCCCTGTCCGTTGAGTGCAGAAAGGTGTCTCGGAGGAGAGAGGGAAAGAGAAAGAGTATTGATTGGTTCTTCAGTTAGGCCAGACTAAATGGAGAAATGTGGATGGCCGTGCCACTAGAGGCGAGCCGTGCAGGCTCAATTTTCTGAACCCTGTTCTTCTGGTGTGTAAAAGGTCGGGAGAGGTTAGTGAGTGTTAGCGCTGCACTCGCCGTCTCACCAACTCCTTTATTACTCTCCTTATTCCTCTTTCTTTATCAGTTTCCATCTTTCTCCATCCTGCCACTTGACAGCACTGTGTGAGTTTTATTTCAATCTGGCATGGGGGGACAGTCATCCCCTCAGCCCTAGTGTAGCCAGACGTTGGACTGTCAGAAGACAGTCTGGTCAGCTTAGTTTGGCCACTAGGGTTCAGTTTAGTTCAGTTCAGCTGCTACGCCATCCAAAAAGCATGCATTAAAGGATTAGTTCATCCAAAAATGAAAATTCTGTTGTTAATTACTCACCCTCATGTCGTTCCAAACACATAAGACTTTTGTTCATCTTCGGAATACAAATTAAGCTATTTTTTATTTTATTTTTATAAAAATGACCCAGCATATAGATAGAAATGTATACGTTTCAAGGCCCATAAACGTAGTAAGGACATCGATAAAACAGTCCACGTGACATCGTTTGCTCAACTTCAGTTTTGCGAGGCTATGAGAATACTTTTTTTTTATGCTCAAAGAAAACAAAATTCACTATTTATTCAACAATTCTTCTCCTAGAGTTTCCGGTCTTCCTCCATATTTGAGAGTACCACAATGCCTGTGTGAGCTTACGTAATCAACATAATTAGCGCCGTTTTTTATTTTTATTATTATTATTGTTGACTGATTTATTTAATTATTTACTAGTTTTATTATTGTGGGGAATGAGAATCATTGTCCTATCACTTTGCAAACAAATATGTCATGTCACTTAATAAAATTCCACCCAAAATGCGAGCCTGTGAATATCGCACAGGAAATTTGCAAACATTTATTCACTGCAGAAAGTCAAAGCAAAAACCGATGCTGCATTAACAGCACATTATTTTTTTATCAGCTGAAGCTATTGGGTTAATATTTTTATAGATTATAAGAATTAATTCTGAAGGGTCATGTGACACTGAATGGCTGCTGAATTTCAGCTTTTTTTAAATAAATTACAACATAAAACATATTACGTTATAAACTTAAACTTATAAACTTATAAATTAATGATACGATACTTTGACAAGCAGTGTACAGATGATATCACTCTGCTACTTTTTGCCACATTTTAGAATATTCTGTATTGAAGGGTTGTGGACTGTGTGTACTCTTGTGGTGACATCAGCACTGCCACTACGTTTATAGCCTTTCAAATGTTTAGAAATTCACTTTTCCTAGAAGGTGCTTACTGTACCAGCCAAACATGTGCAAACGTGTGCATCTCCAAAGAAAATGGTTCACCCCACCTCCCAGAAGTTCTCAATCACATTAGAGTTGTTTTTGTAGGCAGTATGAATAAAATGGGTAGTTAACCAAACGTTTTCCATTGTGGTGTTGTTTTATTATTATTTTAAAATACTATTACTTTAGAATTTTGGTGTTGGCTCATTTTTTTGTGAAGAACATATATCAGAACAAATTTTCAGTGACCACTTGTTGCTCTGTTTATATTGCTTATAACTGGGATGAAGTAAACATCTGTTGATAATTTTAACATTCAGTATAATTTTTGATGGTGTTGAATTAAAAACCCAAAACTGCAGCATGTCAACCAGACCTACGAACACTGGTTGAGTAACAAAAATATGAACACCACACAAGGGTTAAGTGTGATACTCTGAAATGGTAACCTTGCCATCTTCCAGGTGTTAGAGTATGTGTGGGGTTATTCCATAAGTGAAATTGAGTGCATACACATGCACACACATACACTCACTTGCCCTGTCAGAAATGGAAGCATCAGGCTTACAGTTGGACCTCTGAGTGATGAGCCTGTAGACTAATTAAAGGATATGAGATCTAGCATATGGCCTGAGTTCTTCCTCTCCACCTGACACTTCTCACCTCCATCCCTATGCTGAGATTTTCATTAGTTCTTAATCACGGCCTATTCAGCTGTGCATCGCACTGTGATTCATGTTGTGTAGTTCATGTAATATGTCTCCGAATGATATAATATGTAGCAGTTTTTAATTACTTCCTTGCTTTATATCAATCTATCTATTGCATTCATTTTTTTATGAAATCCGTCTAATCCTTGAGTGTTATACATGTAGATGTGTTTGGTTTGTTTTAACTGTGTGGATTATTGATACTGCTGGCCTGATGCAGAATGGCTTCTCAGTGTGTGTGTTCCACTCTGCTAATTACTGCCAGGGGCCACGTGCCACTCAATAACTACATTTAAACTAATAAATGTGAAGTAAACAAGAGTGAGGGGTCACTGAGTACCTGTTCAATACATTCTTTTCTGGGAACTGGGAGGTGTTTATAAAAATATAAATATGAAATCTAACATAAAACAAGGTAACCTGACTATACACAAAGTACAGTTTTTTTTAATGTTATTTATTTATTTTAATCTCTATCTATCTATCTATCTATCTATCTATCTATCTATCTATCTATCTATCTATCTATCTATCTATCTATCTATCTATCTATCTATCTATCTATCTATCTATCTATCTATCTATCTATCTATCTATCTATCTGTCACCTTGCGAAATCATTTTATTCTTGTTTTATATTGCTGCCTTATGTTAAGTTGTAACATTGTGCTTTCGACCACCATTTATTTGGATAATTTTCAAAAACATTACTGTTATTGTGTCTAAAATGTAATTTTAAAAGTATTTCAAGCAAGAATGTAGTTGTTTAAAACTCAAATCTGTGGTTTATTTATAAAGACAGCGCCTATTTAAAAATGTGTTTTGCTGATCTCGGAGACGGTGAGCTCCACGCTGTATATTTACACATATCCCTGAACTCAGTACATTTCTGTAGCTATTATTATGTTTAAATGAAAACGAAAGGAGGCAGTGGTATTTGATATCATAATTCATTTTATTGTAAATGTACAGTGAAGAAAATTGCAGTAGCCAAGGCGAGCTGACAGATGTTATCAAGTACGCTGCTGTTTGCAGAATTACCGGATTTGCGTCATTGCACACATCACACTCCAGAGTCGAATGCACAAAGTCTGAACTACCGAGGATGCACGTCCAAAATCAGCATACTTTGTATTGAGAAGCATGCGCAGACCTACGTCACCAGACTATTTGCCTAATCTTCCTGGTACTTTACACCGCGGTGGAAATGCAGAAAGCAACAGGTCTGTGGGGGGAAAGTTCCTGGTACAAATGTTCCGGGTAATTTCGTTGGAAATGCGGCATTTGAGAGATCTAGGCAAACTCCCAGACTTAATGTTAATTTCTGCTATTACTTATCTGTATATTGAATACATTCTTGGTAGCTTTGTGCCATTTATGTTGTTTCTGTTTGCATCTGGGTTTGGGTGGTGTGAGCAAAATATACTCCATAGCGCCATAATTCATCAGGAAATTCAGAAACACAAATGTGTAGAAATGCATCTTAATAGCAGAACATTCCCAGAGAACCTGTGGACATACATTTCAAGGTGTCAGAGAGCATGCCAGCATGTCCCCTACAAGTTCAACTGAGTGCACAGCAGCTCGTCCTATTAGACATCCCTAACTTACCCACAATTGTCTTTTTTCCTTTCCTACTTCTCTCTCTCCCCCTCTCTCTCTCTCTCACTCTCTCTCTCTCTCTCTTTCTCTCTCCTATGATCTTTCTATCACTCGCCCTCTCCCATCTCCTTCCTGCCCTGAGACAGCCATTAACAAAAAGGCAGTGTTTAAATGGCTTTGCCAGCACGTCTGACATGGCTGTCAGTGTCCCAGAGATTACCCCCGTCCCCTGTCCATCTCACTGAGAAATGATGGAAGAGCCATGACAAAGTAAAGTGAGGGGGGGGGGGGATGGACAGAGAGCTGGAAAAAATGATTGACTGATTCATTACAGACAGCAGGAAATGGTGAATGACTGTTGTCAATGTGCCCATTATGAGGTCCTCAGTGCATCTATGCCTGTTATGCGGTCATCAAACTACATTTTAAAGTAAACAGGAAATCAAAATGTAACCTTTTTTTTACATTCTTAATGCATTTACCCTGCTCCTTCTGTGTACTATTCATGTATGTGTTGCTTATTTACACTGCCATACACATTTTAAAAAGTCTTTCATGCTCACCATTGTTCCATTTATTTGATGAGAAAGAGTAAAAAACAAACAAACATGATCATTCAGAATTCATTCTAATATGTTGATTTATGGCTCAAGAAACATTTCTCCTTATCAAAGTTGAATTCTATTTATGTATTTATTTTGCTCAGATATATCACATAATGTAATTATACTATAGAAAACACTACTGTAAACTGTGAATATCTTTCCTAAACAGTTAATTATGTCTTCCTTAGTCCTTTTAGTTACATTTGCCTTTTTTTTCCAACTGCTGTAATTGTTAAACTGTCATGTACGTGTCCTTTTTGTTTACCAGAAAGGCATAACATGCCAAAACTGTGAAAGCATGAAGAACAAAACATTCAAAAAAGAATGTGACAGATGCCTAATGATACTTTATCTCCAAATGAGATCAGATTCTTGTATGATTACTGAGTCACAAATAAGAGACAATGAAAAAAGAGCAAAGCAAATTGCAAGCCACATGACCACGAATGAATCTGAAGCTTGCTGGCATAGCAGCTGCTTCCAGTCCTCCTCAGTGCCTTTAATGATTGCATTTCTCTCCTCACTATTACCCTTGAATGAATGGATGAATGAACATTCTTTCATAATTTACTCCCCTTTATATCATACATAACTATATTGCTTCCGTTAGACAGAAGATGTTTGAAGAACTGTTGGCGAGCAATTAATGAGAGAATTATCATTTAGCATTCCTTTAAAAGTGACTTGTTATATAATAATTAGATGTACATGTTAGATGTTCTTGGTCTGTCCCTTGGTTCTTAAAATATGTGGATCTCTGTAATTTGCTGTTTGTTGTCATCGCCATGACATAATTTGCATCCCAGATTCTAAGCCACTTTATGAGCACCACCTGCAAACCTCACTGCATAAACAGAGGGAAGAACAGAAATGATAGCTGTATTTAAGGCTATAATTATACTTTATGTGCACATTATATATTATGTGTTTTTGTGTCGGTTTTGTTAATCCGTTTTACTTACTTAAGACCCCTTAAGAAATGTGCTGTACAGCTACTCAACGAGTCAAAATCTGGCATGACAACCACAATATCTGCTAGACGGCAAGCTCCATTGCACACCCACTGTTCCTTTCTTTGTTGCAGACAGTCTACAGATGGCAGAGTATGTACTCCATACACTACACAGGATCATCTTAAATTCATTACAATGGGACGGAGACTTGAATAGAAGGGAGAAGGAGCTGCTCCAAAGCTTGTAATATTTAAGACATAGATCAAAAGCCCTTACAAATATTAGGATGCTTGCATTGACGTAAAATCTGTTTTGATTGAGCTGGAATCATTCCAAACTGCCTGCATCTGCTGCATTAAACATCAGCCATTGAAATACTGTCTGCATAATATGCCTAAGTGGCTGCAACCGCATTGGTTGAAAGCTCAGCACCCTCTGGCATCGTGCAAAATTGTAACCTTACTAAGTGTTATCTAATGAAATCAATTTAGCCCAGAGACCTTTCAACTCGGAAATTGTTAGTTGCTTTATCTGTCTGGCCACTGCAACATACAAACAGCATTTTAGTGTCTGAGTGATGATAGCTTTAGTAAACTGGAATTACTAAACCTTATTTTTATTTGATACTTATTTATTTATTTTTGTCTGTTTTTAACCTTTAACTGATTGTTTCAGTTGGATTAAGGCCGTTTTGCACTCTGATTCATTTTTTCAGCAAATGTGTAAAACCAGCCCCCAAACCAAAGTAATGCTGCATTCCAGGCAGGTTTTTGAGCCCGTATGTCACGACTTCAAACCAGGACCCACGACTTTTGTAGCGTTCCAGGGAAATCACGCCAAACTTCCTGAGCGCAAGGAATTGTAGCTAGATTATCACTTTTATTGCAACGTTTATAGTCCTAAAATAGATTTTTTACTGTGTACCACTTGCATAAACATTGCATCCGTAGGCAATATTATCCGTAGGGGCTTGTTGTTTTCGCAGGCTATGTGACGTCAGAGCTCGGAACTGGGAGTAAATTGATCTAGTACGAGTTCACGGGTGGGAAGTCACGGGTTTAACTGCCATTCCACTGCACTTTCACGGGTAGAAGGTTGGAAAAACATGGGTTATGGGTTGCCTGTAATGCAGCATAAATCCATTGAAAATGACCGTTTAATTGCAGAGAATTTCGATCACGCCTGTTTCACATATAATCCATCAGCAGTGCGTTACGTATGTTGTGCTGAAGCAACACGGACTCATTGTGCTTTCACACAGGACGCGTTTGCAGTCCGCTACTGATCCGCGTCGGTTTAAGCCACAAAAAACAACATTTGTCCATTATTTTGATATCAAAGCATGTAAAAAATAATAATAATAAAACAAATCAAAAAAGTTTTTTAGCATTGTGATACTTAATCACAGTACAGTAACAATCTTTCATAGACATATTTAAATTCAAATATAAACAGCGTATTACTCACGCATTTGACTGCTAGGTTTTTATAATAAGTTGCTGAAACAAGCTGCAACACATTTAAACACAACATTAGGCTACTTTTCTTGTTAGGATATCACAAACATTTAAAATTAAAACTCACCACAGACAGAAACAATCGACTCTCGTGCCTTTTGAATTTAAATCTTTATTACACGCAGTCCAACGGGTCTTAAATAACTTAGTTTTTCTGCCTTGTTGCCTTGTTTCTCTAAAGTTGCTCTTTTTCTTGTTTTAAATCAAGCCAAAACTCATGTGTTGCGTGTGAAACACAGTAGGCTTTAATTAGTATACATTTATTGTGAAATGACTGCATTTCCGTGTCAATCCATGTTCATTTTTACCACGAACAATGCGCTGTAACTTTAATTCAGCGCACGCAGCACAGCAAAAATAGACTCGGTACGTAAACGATCGCCGCACTGCTGCAGACGCACCGCTCCTGGAACGCACTGATGGACCGCAACCGCGTGCAGTGTGAACGCTGGAATCCGTTAACATGGGTGCGTAAAAAATTACGCAACGCATACGCACCGCAGACGGAGTATTTGTGAAATGGGCGTCAGTCCAAAATTGTGTTCTTTTGCACTCCAGTGTCATTGTTAGATTCAGGACAGTTTACTGTTAATGAAGGCCTAGCAATAGCCATTCAAAGAGACCGAAATAAAACTAGCTGTAGTTTAGAATAAAATGCCAGCATTTACCCCTCCCAATCTATCATGGTCCACTGCTCAAGAACAGAGATGTACATCCACCTGAGGTCATATTCATTCTAGGCCAATCAATGAGACCGCATTACTGTAAAATGAGTTCAATTCATTTTCAATAGAGATAGTAGTAATGATAAGTGTTTTATCTGACTGTAGAAACAGTTGAGGTATAATAAAAGAGGGTAATTTCAATATGTTGCACAGCTTTTATCTCCTGGTCTTAAATACATATATATTTGTTTGTTTGTTTTACTGATAACAACATATTGTTTATTATTATTATTATTATTATTATTATTATTATTATTATTATTATTATTATTATTATTATTATTATTGTTGTGGCATATATATGGTAAAACTTTTTCACTCTTAACTAGCTGCTTATTAGCATGCTTATTAATAACATATTGGCTGTTTTTTTAGGACTTATAAAGCACATATTCTGCATGAACATATTCTACCACCCTACCCTACATATTCTACCTCTCCCAGCCTAAACTCAACAGCTACCTTATAACCATTAACAAGCACCAAATTGTGAGTTTATTAAGGCAAAAGTCACAGTTATTATTATTATTATTATTATTATTATTATTATTGTTATTATTATTATTATTATTTATTTATTTATTTTAATAGCAAGAATTTGACCTTAAAACAGAGTGTGACCATATAAAGGTGCTTCTCAATGAATTAGAATGTCGTGAAAAAGTTATTTTTTTTCAGTAACTCAAATTGTGAAACTCGTGTATTAAATAAATTCAGTGCACACATACTGAAGTAGTTTAAGTCTTTTGTTCTTTTCATTGTGATGATTAAGGCACAAACATTTAACAAAAACTCATCAAATCACAATCTCAGCAAATTAGAATACTGCATGAGACCAATATTTTATTTTTTATTTATTTTTTTTTTGCTTTAATTACTGCCTCAATTCAGCCTGGCATGGAGGTGATCAGTCTGTGGCACTGCTGAGGTGGTATGGAAGCCCAGGTTTCTTTGACAGTGGCCTTCAGCTCATCTGCATTTTTTTGTCTCTTGTTTCTCATTTTCCTCTTGACAATACCTGAGATTCTCTATGAGCTCAGGTCTGGTGAGTTTGCTGGCCAGTCAAGCACATCAACACCATGGTCATTTAACCAACTTTTGGTGCTTTTGGCTGTGTGGGCAGGTGCCAAATCCTGCCGGAAAATTAAATCAGCATCTGCAAAAAGCTGGTCAGCAGAAGGAGGCAAGAAGTGCTCCAAAAGATATTGGTAAATGGGTGCAATGACTTTGGTTCTAAAAAACACAATCGACCAACACCAGCAGATGACATTGCACCCCAAATCATCACAGACTGTGGAAAATTAACACTGGACTTCAAGCAAATAGGACTATGAGCTTCTCCACCCTTCCTCCAGACTCTAGGACCTTGGTTTCCAAATTAAATGCAAAACTTGTGCTCATCTGAAAAGAGGACATTGGTCTACCAGGCAACAGTCCAGTTATTCTTCTCCATAGCCCAGGTAAGATGCATCAGGACTGGCTTAACAAGAGGAATACGACAACTGTAGCCAAAATCCTTGACATGTCTGTGTGTGGTGGCTCTCAATGCCTTGACTCCAGGCTTAGTCCATTACTTGTGAAGTTCTCTCAAATTCTTGAAATGATTTCGCTTGACAATCTTTATAAGGCTGTGGTTCTCTTGGTTAGTTGTGCATCTTTTTTTTTTCTCCACACTTTTTCCTTCCACTCAACTTTCTGTTAACATGCTTGGATACAGCACTCTGTGAACAGCCAGCTTATTTGGCATGAATGTTTGTGGCTCCTTGTGAAGGGTGTCTATGATTTCCTTCTGGACAACTCTCAGATCAGCAGTCTCCCCCATGATTGTGTAGCCTAGTGAACCAAACTGAGATGGCATTTTAAAGGCTCAGGAAACCTTTGCAGGTGTTTTGAGTTGATTAGCTGATTGGCATGTCAAAATATTCTAATTTGTTGAGATGTGAATTGGTGGGTTTTTGTTAAATTTGAGCCAAAATCATCACAATTAAAAGAACCAAAGAATAAGACTACTTCAGTCAGTGTGCATTGAATTTATTTAATACTCAATTTGAGTTGAATAACTGAATAGAGTTGTTCCGATTCCGATACTAGTATCGGAAATATCTCCGATACCACAACAAATTCTGGCATCGGCATCGGCGAGTACATGAACCCATATACCGATCCGATACCATTTTCTTAAAAAAGACCTAGTTATGACCGCAAGCTTTGCCTAACCGCTGCACGGTTCTTCTTCGCTGCTCAAAATGCATTGAAAACACAGGAAGTTGTGCTGTGTTGCCACAAGCAACCCCTGTTTAGAGCAGCGAAGAAGAAATGAAAACGCGTTAGCAGCCCTTATCTATATATGACTGGATCACTCATCACATTCTAAACTGCCAAAAGACAGTGAAGCCGCTACTATATTATAGATCAGTGGTTAGCAGTATGTCTCTGTAGTACCGGTAGTTACAGACTCTCGAGTATATTCAGTACCGGCAACTGCGTTCAGTCGCTTCCGTGTAAGTCAAAACGCAGGGCTCCAGACAGTAGCCGAATATATACTAGTGTCTGTGAATATTAAACTGCAAAATACTATTTAAATATTACTCCCGCAAAATCTACATCTCTGTGGGTGACTGGCACAGATGCGCGAGAGCTCGCTGTTTTGTAGTCTCTGCTGTGTGTCATGAGGACACGAACGCATAAACCGTCACTTCATGAGAATTTACCGTTTCATTTGAGAATACTGTCATATCATAAACACAGACACTCAAAGATCTTCATGGCAGCCCATTAAAATAAATGTTTGGTTTACATGAGTAAATTGACAATATATAAAGCTACTGTTGTAGCCTACAGTAATAATAATACATCTCTATAATAATAATAATTATGCCTAGATGGTTGCTTGTTTTTTACTTGTTTTTTACTTGTTAGAGATTATCTGATTAATAGATCTTTTTTTATATTCCTAGACTTATTTGTTGCAGTTTTTTTATACAGTTATATTGTAAAACTTAAATACCTTTTTTAGTTTGCGGTGTTAGATTTTTGGCTGCATTTGAAGTTCTTTTTTGCATAAGAAAATAAATAATACTGTCAAATTCATGTTAGATAATAAAAATACTGTAATAAATACAGTAGTTCACCATGTATTTGTTCATGTTTTATTGAGGGATCTGTCTGAAGCACACCATAAAAAAATTCTAGCAATTTACACAGGGCTAGTAGTATATACAGCTGTATATACAGATATACACCCAGGTATCGGATCAGTACTCGGTATCGGCCGATACCCTGAGCCCAGGTATCGGAATCGGTATCGGGAAGAGAAAAAGGGTATCGGAACATCTCTATAACTGAAACAAGATTATTTTTTTCTAATTCTTTGAGAAGCACCTGTATATGTGCGTATGTGCGACAGTAACTATTGTAAGGAAGATATTTTGCTGGGAAGCAGAGGTTACTATGGTAACTTGTTAACTTTGGGAAGGCAACTGAGAAATATATAACACTTCATAATTCTGAGCCCACATACTTTAGATGTTACAATGCCTAATTACATCTCCATTATTTTCCTCTTCATAAACATTAAGATCCCGCAAAATAATTGTCAGGATCTAGAATCATTTTCACATCCTCACAGGGTTGCCCCTACTGCACGTTTTATTTTATTATATATATATATATATATATATATATGTACACTGTGCACTCATACTAACTCTGTTAACCCCCCCCCCACCTCTGTGAAAAAGATGGCTATTGGTTTCCAACTTGATAAACTCTAAGCCCTGTATCATGTTCAATATAATGAAATTTGACTGTTGTTTCTTGCCTGAGTGTAATAATACTTCAGCTTCAATTTCTTTGAGGTATCAGGATCCAATGCTAATAGCCTTTAATTTGAATACCAAATTGCATCTCTTTCTCCTCATCCATCCTCTCAGATAACCAGTCACAACGATCAGTCAATCAGACAATCTATATCTGTCTCCCTGCCTTTCATTGACACCATTTGCCCTAATCTGGGAACATCAAACTCAATAGTGTTTGATTGTTCATTTGTCTAGGTTTTAGATTAAAGTGTCACTTTATTCCCCAAGCATGTGATGTTGTATGTATGTGTGTGTGTATGTGTGCGTGTGTGTGTGTGTGTGTGTGTGTGTGTATACAGTACAGACCAAAAGTTTGGACACACTTTCTCATTCAAAGAGTTTTCTTTATTTGCATGACTATGAAAATTGTAGAGTCACAACGAAAGCATCAAGGGCTATTTGACCAAGAAGGAGACAGATGACCTGGCCTCCACAGTCACCGGACCTGAACCCAATCGAGATGGTTTAGGGGTGAGCTGGACCACAGACAGAAGGCAAAAGGGCCAACAAGTGCTAAGCATCTCTCGGGGAACTCCTTCAAGACTATTGGAAGACCATTTCAGGTGACTACCTCTTGAAGCTCATCAAGAGAAAGCCAAGAGTGTGCAAAGCAGTAATCAATGCAAAAGGTGGCTACTTTGAAGAACCTAGAATATGACATATTTTCAGTTGTTTCACACGTTTTTGTTATGTATATAATTCCATATATAATTCCACATGTGTTAATTCATAGTTTTGATGCCTTCAGTGTGAATCTACAATTTTCATAGTCACGAAAATAAAGAAAACTCTTTGAATGAGAAGGTGTGTCCAAACTTTTGGTCTGTACTGTATATATGTTTATTTTTAGTTTTTCTAGTATGCAAACTATGAAAATACTCAAAGCATTTCTCTTTCGAAGGCGGGCTTCTTCAAAGACAAGAAACGTCAAAATGAATAGCCTGTTTTTGCTTCTCAGTGAAGCGTCCTGGTCAAAAAACACCAATGAACTCTACACAGTTCCCAGTGTTTTCACTGGATCTTTTTTTTTTTTTTTGCTTCACTGCTCAGCTTCTTTGAAGACACATTCAGTCATCTGTTCCTGCTGAGGTGACATAAAGCTCAAATGCCTGATCCATCTCAACCCCTCCTGCCTAACTTTACTTTTGTTGCAGCTTTTATTTTTAGTGCTATATATCCATGAGTTTCAAAATTGATTCCCTTTTTTTTTCCTATCCCATGCTTTTTTGGTGTGAGTCGCTTCTTTTTCTTTTTCTAACACGCTCATAACACTGCATAGAAATCCTATTCATCCTGTAAGTTCAACTGTTCTCCTCTAAAAGCCAAAAAAATAAAAAAAAATAAAAAAAAAAAAAAATAAATAATGCAAATTCAGAGGGATTTGGATGAGAAATGGACATGAGAAAAGTTTCAGTGTTAAACCCATTGAGTGTTGGTATGCTGGCCTTTGCTCACTGTGCCACCCAGAGGCAGTTGACCTCTTCTGTCTTTAACTAATGGATGGATGAGAACAAAGAGGATATAGACACTGCCTTTCTAACTGTACTCATTGTTTTCATCTCAGACATCCTCTGTACAGTGATTTTCCACGACAAGCCCCTCTAAGCTATGACTTCAATGGAATCAGAGCCCTTCTGACTAGTGTGTGGACTGTTCTGTTTTTTTTTTTTTTTTTTTATCATTCAAGTCACGGCCTTGGCAGGGCTGTGTGGATGTTTTATTCCACCATCATCAAAGCAGAGAGCGTTCTTCTCCAATGCTTTGTATGAGAAAATGAATGGGGAAAAAAGACAAGAGCTGGATATTTTGATGGGCCACGAAGCGTAATGTGTGACTAGCAGCCATCACTTTGGGATAGTGTTATAATGTGTCTAAAAGAGCTTTCAGGATGTAGACTGATTCTGAAGGGGCCTCGGGCAAGAGAGTTAAGGCAAGATGACCATCAGTCTCGGAAGAAGGCGGTTCTCGTCTGGTTTTGCTACAGGGCCTAGACTTTACATTGGACATCAAGTGGTGACCCAACACTATAACAAAACCCTGTTTTTAATGGGTTGAGGAATCTTGCACAACCTGTCAAAGTATTATTATTTTTTTTCAATTTGCTGCAGTAATGATTAACTGATGACACAATTTTTATTTGTTTTAACTATTAAAATAGACTTTAATCTTGTGGAAAGTAATACAATTATAATTAGAAATTATACAATTTAATTATTTTAATTCTAACATTTTATTATTATTATTATTATTATTATTATTATTATTATTATTTATTTATTTATTTATTTATTTATTTATTTATTTATTTGATATCCAGTGCAATATTGCACTTAATATTGTTTTTCTTTCACTACACAAATTAACAGACTTGTGTCTCACTTTTTGGTTGTGACCCACCAGTGCAACCACTAAATTATCCCAAATCTCACCAATCATTCTCACACATGTGCCTGTTTTTTCCCACCACTCTACAGCTCCACGAATTTCAAGAAAAGAAATAGGGTGAAAACCAATTTTTTTTTTTTTTTTACACTCCAAAGTGTCAGAGCCCCCCTGACTGTGGTCCATTTGCAACCCTGTGGGAAGTGTCTGTTCATGATTTCCCATGTACAAATGTGTTTGAGAGTTTCTTGTCATCTCTAAGAGGTGTTTTAGTGCCATTACGGGGTTTACGTAACCTGGAAATGGGGGTCAGGTACTAAAGATGCATCCGTCACAAATCTCAGTCCATAACTTCAACACTATATCCTCCATCTGCTGTAGATATACTGCTAAACAGGGCTGCTTTTATCTTCCCGTTCTTCTCTTTCATTCAGCAGGTTTGGATTTGAGCCTGGACTAGCCATCCTCCATATTTTATAACATCAATGAAAAGAAGCTGGCTTCACACTCAATCAGCTTGATGCGTCTAAGCCCTGGAGAGAACATGCTTAGAGAGAGAGAGAGAGAGAAAGATAAAGAGAGAAAATGGGAAGCAGGGAGAGTGGTAAAAAGAGATATAAAGATTGAGAGAAGAGATGCTGTAAGCAGATAAGTGGTTGGGAGAGTTTTGCCTCCCTTTGCATAGTCTTGTCATGTTTTGTGGCTCTGGATGCTGCTCTGTTTGTGCTCCACGGCCCGTTTTGACCGGGTCATCGGTGGCTTCTGCTAGATAGCTACTAGGACAAATGCATGCAGAGAGAAAGTGAGGTGCACTGTAAAAAATTTCTTGTTGTTTTTACAAAAACTTTTTGGCAGCTGTGGTTGCCAGAATAATTTTGTAAAAATACAGAAAACTGTAAACACATTTACGTCAAAAACTGTTAATTTTACAATATAAAGCTGTAATTTACAAACAAGAAAATGTGAATATAAACCAGTAAATTCAACAACACACAAAATTAAATTATGTTTTGTACCTTGAAAATACTGACAACCACCATAATAATAAAGATGGTACTGTATAAGAGAAAGCCACATGAAGTGTCAAAGCTCATCACAAGTAGCTTCACCACAAGCAGAAGTATATATTAACATATAGAAGGTGCACATTTATGGAAACACAAAACACCATCATGGTAACACACGTGATACTTAAATAATGCAAAAAACTTTCATTAAGCAACAGAAGATGTAACATAAAGCTCAAATGTACATAACTGATAACAAGAGCTATTTAAAAACATGATTATTTAAACAAAATACTTTCAAACGTGGAGTGTCACGCAGGGAATTCTGGGAATATCAGTTTACAGTTTTAGACTGTAAATTATACATTGATTTGTTCTTTTTTTACTTCTAAAAGCTGTATAATTAACAGAATTTTACTGTAAATTTACATTAAATGCTTTGTTAGATCTTTTACAGTTTTTCCCTGTATATAGTACGGGAACTTACTTTTAACCTATTATCAGTTTTTTTTCCGTAGCGTTTTTACAAAATTTTACAGTTAAAATTACACTTATTTTTTACAGTGTGCATTTCACAAGCTGGCCATTTTTATTTTCCAATAGGTTGGTTGTGCATGCTCGGCACTGCTTTCTTACCAAATGGAATCAAACAAAGAGCAGCACAGTTGAGAATTAATGCATTTCTTGTTTCCAAACTGTGTCTGTCTATGATAGCTTATGCATTTATTATAACAAGATAACTGTGATATTAATGCATGATTCTAAAGGTCAAAGTCATGCTTTTAGATGCTATTTGCGATTCCCAAACCTTCCCAGATTAGAGAAAAATCACTTATATACTTTCCTCAGTATTTTCCATTTACAGTGGATCATAGTCATTTAGATTATTGTTAGATTGTCCTACTTCTCTCTTGTGACAAAACAACAGCATTTGGGACATGGTGTACATTCCATTCCTTATTGCTGTGGTGTGTTTTATAGACTTTATAATCTGCTTTTATTCTTAGTTCAATGGCAGTTTGTATTATGGTAATGTCAGACATTACATTTGGGAAAATAAAAGTCCCGTTAATCCTCAAAAGCATGTCCTTGTCGTGGGTTGTGTCAGACCCTCCCCCGTTCTGGCACAAAGCACGTTGCCCCCCTTTTTGCTAACACTTTCAATAGCATCTAGGGAAACATGGAAAGCAGGATGCATTTTACCCACAAACAAATGTGGCTTAAAAAGCTGTTAAACTAAAAAAATTAAAAAATAAAATAAAGAAATAATAATAATAATAATAATAATAATAATAATAATAATAATAATAATAATAATAATAATTATTATTATTATTATTATTATTATTATTATTATTATTATTATTAAAACTGTTTTAGTGTTTGTGTGAACTAAAACAACACCTCAGTGACACTGGGTCACAATGCTTATTGGTGCTGACAGGGTGTTGGTTCCCAGGGACTGTTGAAGAGCTGTGTGGCTATAACAGCCCACAAAATGTGGCCAGGCCTTCACCACCTCCAACACTTGGTGCCCACAGAGTGGGGAAGTACTTGAAGACATGTAGCCACAGCAGTGCAGTGAGAAATCCTCGCCAGCTTATCGTCCTGTGCTTCCAGCCACTGATACCACATCTTTATCCCCCAGATCTGCTTTGCCGACTGCCCAGATTATAAAAGGTCTCTCAGAGTTTGGAAAAGATAGTCTTCTCTGGTTTATCTACATTATAGATGGCTTTCCTCGTAGTCTCGAAGTAGTGTTAGACTTATAATCAGCAGCAACTGATCTCGACAGAACAGGCAGAAATAGCCTTTATCTTCGAATTTGGTTTTGTATTGTTTTCCAATTTAAAAGGCCCTGGAATTGTGCCCTGACTGTGTAATTTCCTTTGAAAATGGAAAATTAAAACAAATAATGTAGATCAAGGGTCTTTGATTGAAGAGCGCAGGCAAAATATGACTGTATATGTTTATATTGTTAGTGATCTGTCTTTTTAAGTTTTGTTTTGTTTTTAATCAACTGCTTATTCAAATAAAGATCAAAGCAGAATTGATATTGTGACAAGGAACAAAAACACATTCAAATTTAAATGAACTGATACAAATTTACACACACACACACACACACACACACGCACGCACGCACGCACGCACACACACACACACACACACACACACACACACACACACACACAGTGAGACAGGTTCATACTTTTTCATTTATTTAATAAAAAGGGTTTGTGGAGTGTTTTTTCTTTTTTTTCGTTAATAAATTAGACTGACCTATGAATTATTAGAAGTCTTTACTTTTACATTTGATCAACATAATGGATCCTCTCTGAATAAATGAATAATTAAATCTTACTGACCCCAGACTTTTGGCCATTGGTGTAAATATCAACACTATTTATTAGATAACTCTGATTTGTTTCATTCATTAATTAACACTTTATTTGGAAACTCGACTCAGAAATCTTTTCGTACTAGTTATAATGAAGATCTTTGCAGAGTTTTCTGCTTTCCTAAACGACTTCCTTGCGGTCAGGAGAAGTCACTCAAGAAGTACAGTAAGGAGAAGGGGATTTAGGGAATGAGCTGTAGGGACAGGAATAGGGCGAAGGTCTTGATTTACAGCCATCCATCAAAGCAGGCCAGCTGCTGGCCTGGCAGGCAGAGGACGGTAAAGCCAGCAGCTTCCCTGAGACAAAGACTCTCTGGCTGAGGTTTGTCATTACCGCCACTGTAGGGTTATGCAGTCTGGGACCATCTGTATTAGCAGGCCCTCTGACGGAGCTCCCAGAAGAAGCAGAGATGTATCCACATGACTCTAGCAGGCATTTCCCAGGCTGTAATTAAGCTCCTAGCTGTGGCCACGCTTGCCAGGCTTGAGTGCAAGGAGACCCAATCCTGCTCATTAGCATGGCACCCAGAGTCAAAGTGCTAACGTAGCTATAATTACAGCCCAGGCTCTAGATCCAGAACACATTGACTTTGGTCTGCGGCTTTATCCTTAGCGCTTCGCTAGCTCTAACTAACCTGCTGGCAGATTGACTTGCAGATTGAGAATTGTAACAAAAGCAAAGCTAAAGGAGATGTTTTGATTGACGCTATACTGAATAGATTGGATAATAGGCATCATTGATTGTGTCCATGTTAGCGTGTGGATAAAGCTGTGTTTAAGTGTCACACAAGTGATTTACCTGCTGCACCAGTTGCCAGCAGTGGTTGTGCTTTTGCTGGAAGGCCTGCAATTAGCAAAATGATGCGTTTAGAGCCAGTCTGGTGCTTTGAGCCAGCTGGCCTGGGTGTAAAGAAATTTTTCTCTGTCCGGGCTAGCTGATGTAGATTTGTGCACAAGAGGCTAATTGGTACATCATTTTTTATTTATTTATAATTTTTTTGGAGTACAGAAAGTGTGTGTGCGTAAACCAGATATCACATAATGACTCTTGAAAGACTCCAGTTTGAAAGATCCGCTCTTGTGGCCACTGGGAGCCTGGAAGACATAATAACACCATAATGGTCTCCCAGCTTGCTGTGGGGCTTCTGTGCCATGCTGATCCCATGACTGGTCCAGGTCAGCCAACAAACCATGCCGGCATATTGAAGCACAGGGACACAACATTGCAGTACATGCTCTTCCATTGTATGTGTCGTGTTTTGGTTTGGTGTCTGCCAATGTACCTCTTGACAGGGACTAGTCCTCTTCAGGCATTCTGTTGTTTCTAGATGATTTCTAGCTGATTTCTAGCTGATAGCCTGTATGTGGTGCAATTAAAAATGTAGTACACTAAAAGGGCAAACTTAACTGTTCAGAATTTTCAGGTTAGGTTAGGGGGTGGTTTGTGTGTTTGTGAAATGAACACGTTTATGAAGGCCACATTAAATTGATCAAAGATGACAGTAAAGCCATTATAATGTTACAAAAGATTTATATTTCAAAAATAGTAAAAAAACAATAAATTTATTATGAAGCAATGAGAATACTTTTTGTACGCAGATAAAACAAAAATCATTCAGCAGTTTGTCTCCTCTGTGTCGCCGTAGCGCCATTTTGGAGAACAACCACTGAACGCAAGCAGCGTACAATCTTCTGTGTCAGCTGCGCTGCACAGATGCACTGTTTTCATTCATGTTGAAAACATAGCGTTATCCTTGCGGCTGACTTAGAAGAGCGTACGCTGTTTGCTATCAGAGGATATGAATTGATGAATATAATCATAATTTGGGTTTTTCCTCGCGTACTAAAAGCATTCCCATTGAAAATGGTTTCAAATTCAGATTGAACCACTAATGGTAGATGGACTATTCTGACGATGTCTTTCATACTTTTCTTTTACTTAATCTCCTCTATCAAACGGTCAAAGACCGGCCATCATAGAAGCAAATATTCATTTTAGGCTTAAACGGATCTGATGCGTGTGACTGGCATGTTTTAGTCCTACAGCTTGGCTGACTTGCTTTCCCGCCTTTCACCTCGGCCCTGATGCCTGGCCACCACCCCTTGTTTCTGTAAAAATTAAATCTCATTAATATCCACTCCGATGCATCCTTTGTACCTTTTCTGGCCACTAATGCCTAATGACCCATACACTATTAATTGAATCACTTTAGGGTGGCCAAATAGTTTTGTCAAACAAGCATGCAATTTGTGTAGTTGTTAACCAAGTCTTCATTTTTCATAGTCTTATGTCTTTTTTCTTCTTTTTTTTCTTCTTTTTTTCGTGTATAAAAAAGTGTGCAATGTTCATAATAGTGATAATGAACAGTTAATTTCCACTTTCATTGGACATTTAATCAGATTGATAGTGATGGAGAGAAGAGGAGAGGTGGTCAGGCATGAAATACTCAAACCATCTTTGTTCTGTCAGCTTATTTTAGCAAGATGAGTGGCCCCAAGCAGAAAACAATAGGACATGAGTACTGTATTGATCCCTGAAGGGAAATTCAGGTGCAAACTAGGAGCCACATCAAACAGAGTGCTCAAAAAATGCCACTATACCTAGAATGCAATTAAGACCATGCGAGAAACAGAGTCGCATCAAATGCATAGCTTGCAGTGTGAATGCATTATGTGATATTATCATGTTAGAGAATGAATAGGTGAAAAAATGTCCTTGCTGAATGTCATTGTTCCTCATTGGAATAACCCTGTCAGGAACATGTGTGTGTGTACGCATTTCCCAATACAAATTAAGCAAATTTCAGACTTGCATCCTCTGTAGTTCGGTAATTCTCCAAACAGGACATACTTTACGACATCAGTCAGGTCGCCTTGGTTACTGCAATTTTCCTCACACTGTATTTACAATAAGTTGAAATATGATAATCAAATACCCCTGCTTCCTTTCGTTTTCATTTAAACTTAATAATAGCTGCAGAAATTTAGTTCAGTGAAATGTGTATATATATATACAGCCTACATTACAATGAAACTAAATATTATATCAATTGCCTTTTTATTTTCATTTTAACATATTAAGAGATACATTGAATAAAGACCAAAGATAACCTGTTAGATTTACTCAAAACGAATTATATTTTATATTAACCACTAAAGAGACATCAAAGCCAGTGGCAAATGTCAGAAGGACTAACTCAGTCGAGACTTGTCAGTAAACATGAGCTGATCGTGTGATCGCGAATTTTAAATAGGCGCAATCTTTATAAATAAACCAGGTAACACTTTATGGTAAGGGTACACAAATTACCATTAATTAATGTATAAATTAATGTGTGAATTATGCATTACTTCATGCATTAATATTTCATGAATTATCAGGAACTAACATGAGCTCATAATCTTTCATTCATGACTTCATGGATAAACAACAACTTAATTAAGACATTGAGTAAGGTGCGTACAGTACATCATCTTGATTTATGATTTATTACACATGATCATGATGTTTTCTTTGTTCACAAAAAAAAAAAAAAAAAACAAGGTCTTCACTATACATTGTGGATAAAGCTATGCTTATTGTACATTATTCCAAAAAGCATTATTTCGTGATGCAAGGCTTTTCTTTTTTAATTATTAAAGGAATATTTAAAAATCCACATTAAATCATGCATGCATACAGGCTGGAACAGTTTATCAATTAATGTGAGAACTAATGTTTGTCATTAAATGTGTTATAAGTTATCAAGCATGGTCATTTCTTCTTCATAGTATGTTAAAGGACAGACCTTAACATTTGTCCAATCACAGCACACAGTATGCGAATTCTGTTAATATCCAAATACAGTGGTCATCATTAACTAAGCATTAGTTTCTCATGACTTCATCATGTGTGTGGCCCCTCAACTGAAGTGGTGACCAGACCCCAACATTGGCCAGTCACAGCACATATCACGTGCATTCTGTTAAAATCCAAATACAGTAGTCACCATTAACTAAGCATTAACTTCTCATGACTTCATCATGTTTGTGGCCCCTCAACTGAAGTGGTGACTTGGTCCCTTGGAATGCTGATAAACAGTGTGTTATTAACCCTTTAGAACCTAAAGCTAAAATACACCTGTTTCACAATGTGGTATCTTCAAGTGCAGAGTGTCATTTCTATATATATTTATTTATTTATTTTTCAGAAAATTATTGGCTGTCAGGGAATTGCAGTTAGTGTACATTATTGTGTGTGGTGTTTTATTAAATATAATTTAATTAGACAGAAAAAGGTGAAGAAATTTTACTGCTTTTTATTTTAAAATAAAATCTGAAAAATCAGGAACCAAAGAGTCTAATGCCTCAGTATTGAAAAGGGAACTATAATACATATATACAAGTCTTTTTGGGACACTCGATTGCACAGTTTTTACTCAGGAGCCATTTGTTTTACCCTAGTTCTCCAGGTGTTTTTGGATCCTTCAGTCCAGTCATTTAAATGTGGTGCTCTCTGAAGCAGTTCCTGTCTAACTGCAAGCAAAGTCCCACATCACATTTCTGGCACTTCCATGGGGTGCTCCTTATGCATCTTGAGTATCACTCACAGGAAAAGTCAGATGATCACATCTCTCTCTCAGGCTGCCATCCAGGTGAACACCTGTGAGCTGAGCAGCAACTGTAGCTACTCCTGAATGTTTTGCCGTGTCGTGTGCTTGTCATGGTGGATGGCACACAATGCTTTTTGTGTGTGTTTGTGTAAAATTAAGCAGTTGGTCAGAGCTTCTTGTTGGAGTACTACAGCTACAGATGCGACCATGGTCCCTCTGAGATGGTGTTGTGTTCAATGTGGACGGCCCATTTGTTTCTTCGTAGGTAGATGGAGAGGACACATTGGGGGAAAAATAGAAGCATGTGTTACAAGCTCAATATAATTTCCAAAAAAGCTAATTATTATTTAGAGCAAAAAAAAAAAAAAAAAAAAAAAAAAACTATAATAATACAAAAACAATAAAAATAAAAATAAAGCCTGCAGTTGCTTACACACACATGCAAACACATGCACATACACACACACACACACAGTACACGTGCATATGTTCATATGCACAAACATTCATGCATGCACACTTATTGCACACACAACGTTACATGAGTAAACATGAACGCGTGCAAGCACATACACACTAACACGCATGTGTAACATACATATACCACAAAAGTGTGTGAAACTGTGCTTTTTTAACTGAAAAATGGAGTCTTTGATTATTTTACTCACATTTCTCATCAGAGATTGATTCATCAGAAAGAAACATAAGCTTCACTTATCAAATCCACGTCTGGATCAGTGAATACACAAACTCCGTTTCCAAAGTCATGCTCAGCCTCTTCCCAGGTGTCATCAAAGATCAAATCAACTGCCTCCTCTCTTGTAAAACCTTTCCTCGCCATGTTTTTGTTAATTTTTTTCAATTATATTTTGCACTCTCAAATCTGCTGCGCTCCTTATCTCCTCTCTACCCTAGAGCCACTGTGATTTGCTGCTGGAAAGCATGCAGTTACCATGTTAAGCCGTGTATTGTCATAAAGCGCAAGTTTACTATCAGACACAATTGGTTTCTATTATTTTTTCCATTGTGTATATGGTTGGTGAGTTATGATAACATAAATAGAGCTTGGTCAGAGCCGCAGAGTGACTAAACAGACTGATTCCACTAGGAAACCAGTTTCCTAATGTTTCTCAGACTTTCTAAAAAAACTCTTACCATCCAACATCTATGCAGTTTCTATTTAAATCAATGTTATTAATTCAACGATTTAGTGTTTCTTGTATATTAATTTAATACAAGTAGTCTTGTATTATAATGTTAATCATATAATGTTTTTTTTGATTAATGTACAATAAGCATAGCTTTATCCACAATGTATAGTAAATACCTTGTTTTTTGTGGACAAAGAAAAGATCATGATCATGTGTAATAAATAATAAATCATCATGATGTACACACCTTACTTAATGTCTTAATTAAGGTTTTGCTATCCATGAAGTCATGAATGAAAGATTACGAGCTCATGTTTGTTCCTGAAAATTCATGAGATATTAATGCATAAAGGAATGCATAGTTCACACAAAATGTATGTATTAATACATGGTAATTTGTGTACGCTTACCGTAAAGTGTTACCATAAACCACAGATTTGAGTTTTAAACAACTACATTCTCACCTGAAATACATTTAAAACTACATTTCATGACACAATTACACTAATATTTTGAAAATTATTTGAATAAATGGTCACAATGCTGCGTGAACTCCAACCAATCAGCATGTTTAGCGCCCAAGTCCCACCCCCAAAAGTTCTGGACCTTTGAAAAAGTACTACTTTGTGAACAGGGACTTTCTGAGGGGCAATTTTTTTTACCTGGAACTTTATTTAGATCCTGGTTCCTATGTTGGAAACACACTGAGTACCAGCCCAAAGTCCCTAGTTCCTGGGTAAAGTTCCTGCGGTGGAAACTCGGCTTAAGTTGGTTGCTGAAGAAGCTTCAAGATTGTTGTTCTCCAAGGGCATTTTGCTTTCAGTAATACCAGGGTTATGCAGTGGCTTTTGTGAATTATTTCTATATAGTATCACAGATCACGGCATTGAAAAAAAAAGGAAAAAAAAGAAAAAAAAAATCATTGTAAACTTATAGAACATCTGTTTTGGCTTGTTACACCCAGGCAAGACTTGCAGATACTTTAAGTTTACAGTACCTCTACAATCCTGCTTTAGGCCCTGTTTCCCAAAAGCATCATAAACAGTGCTTAATCTCAAACAAAATGAATGACAAAAGCATCTTAACTTTAGTATTTGAAGGACATCATAGAACGAAATGCTTCCAATACCTGGATACTGAGTGGAAATAGCAATCCTTAGGTAACATGTAAAGTTCAAGCTCATATAATGAAGTTAAGTACATTTTTGTGAATACAAAAGAGAAATGTCTGATTTTTGTCCATGCAGTGTTTTGGACCCAACTGACCTTCACTGTTTTGTTAAAACAAGTTAAAACATTCCTCTGTGTTTTTTATTTTTTTTTATTTATTTTTTTTTGCCAAAGAAAGAAAAACATGGATTGAGAAAAAAAAAAAAAAAAAAAAAAAAAAAAAATGCAGTTCAGATTTAGGCACTGTTAATAAATTTATTACTTGTATCATTTCTCCCAGTGGTTGTTCCTTATGTGGTTAATACAGTTTTACATTCAGCGGAAAATGAAACAGATGTAAAGCCTTGAGGCATTTTGCAAAGCTCAGTAAACTGTGCTTCAAGCAATTAACATGATTGAAAACATAGAAATCAAAATTCAACTCTATTGATCCTACAACGGAGCACATTAAGTGCACAATGGCACCATTGTAAAAAATAAATCGGTCAATAATATACCTTAAATGTTTAAAATGTTTATTTCACCTAATATTGAACTGCACTTTTAATCAGATCTTTTAATTTACATTAAGGTGTTTAGTAGACTCTTAACCAATTGAGTTCTAAAAAAAGAAAAAAAAAAAAATATATATCTTAGGATCCTTGTAGAAAAAAAAAAAAAAACTAAGTGCTTGTACAGACATGTAATATGTATAGGTAATATCCTTGTGACGTTAAGCAATTTAGAAGTCGATTTCTCACCAGCATTTTCTTAAACCACAGACATTGAAATTTCATTTGTTGCCATTATGCAGCTAACATGCAACAATTGCTTGGTTTAATAGTTTTGTTTCTCTATAATGACTTACTGAGAAGCTGGAGGTATGTTTATTGACATCTGCACGTTGCTCTGATAATGTTAATAGCATAGGTTGCTGGAGCATTGGTAATAAAGTGTTGTGGAAGTGAAGGGAGACGCCCCATAAAAGTTAATTGACTCACACTTGCTTCTCTTAGGTAAGTGTTAAGTGGCTCTCCTTTGAATATTAGAGTGAGGCTTTATTGAAGTCATTGCTGACTGATCTGAGCCTCATCATAACATGTCTTTCATTTGGTGACGTTGCGTCTGCACACTGACTTAGGACCACATTCTCACTTTCCTAACTCAACTGTGTTTTATGAGCAATTAGCAGATTGCTCTGTGATCAGAATTTAAGAGAAGCATCTATAGAAATTTGACAGTTGGCTTTCAATCTCAATGTTAATGCACATGCAATAAAGCTTTTTCTTCTTTTGGTGTGTGGTGTGGTGCACCAGTTCCTTTTGGGGAAATAATTATGTCTCAAATTGGATGGACACCATTTGTGAACTGCAATTTTAATATAGATTACAGGGGTGCTGATTGGGTTGACTTTGACTGAGCCTTCTGGGGACATTAACCTTTCTTTGGCACTCTTGTCGTTGTCCTACTGAAGGAAGTATGATCTCTTAAGTCCCAGTGGTCTTTGTCAATTGCTGCATGATTTCCTCCAGGATTTTGCTGTGCTTAGTGCATCTCAAATTTTTGCTTATACCTTCAAGGGTTTTACAGACCTTGCCGCAAAGGAGCCTCCCCAAAGTTTGATGCTGCCATCACCGTGCCTCAGTGTAGTTAATAGCTTTGTGTTGAATTCTAAAACACCACCAAATCTCTCTCCGCATTTGTGAGCCTCTGGGCAAACTCCAGCAGAGATGTGATATCAGACTGTGTTTCTAGCCCCCAAAAGAGACTTTCTTCCTGACACACTTCCATCAGATTGAATTGTGTTTGCAGTTGTTTTCTTCACCAGGGTCATCACTAAAATTACCTGATACAATATTTTGTAAGTTAGTCCCATGGAGGGCCTTAGGTCTGTAGGTCTGTAGAACCTAGGAGTCCATACAGATACTTCAAGGGCTCATGTAGGTTATATATAACACACTTAAAAGGCTTTTCTTTAAAGGCTTGCTCTATCTGTTTTGATGTTTCTTATATTTCTAGTAAACCAATGATAATTATGTAGTGCAATCTTGCTAATTTGGTAACACTTTAGTATAGGGACCAATTATCATTGTTAAGTAGTTGCTTATTAGCATGGTTGATATTAACATATTGGCTGTTTAAAGCTAATTCTGGAGGACAATATTTTACATGTCTAATCCTACCCAATACCTAAACTTATTAACTACCTTACTAACTATTAATAATCTGCAAATTGGGAGTTTACCGAAGAGACAAGATTTTTTGAAAAAATGCTTAGTAATTAAATATATAGAGAAAATTTTATTTTATTCAACTGAAAAATACAAAATGCAGAAAATGTTGGTGCATTTTGAAATCAACTTGTACTTTATGAAATTAAACTTAAATTAAACTTCTTTTAATATTTTAATAAATTATTTGCAGAAATAGCATGCAAACTAGAGCTGCAAGATTCTGCATAAATTGAGAATAATGTTTCAATACATACAAGTGTTAAGGTACTTTCGTTTTGATCACTACTGTAGAAAGAATAAGTGTTTATACCCAAACTATAAACTTTTATCCCAATACTTCTGTTATCTGAATGTCTGTAACACAGAAATAATGATATGTGGTTTAAAAGACTGTTTTCGTTGCTCTTTCTTGATCTGCCGCAGCATGAATGATTACTAAACATGGGCACCAACAAAACGTGCTTCTCTCACTCCACTGACATTTGTCATAATAGACATAGCTGAATCATTGTCATTCAAGAATAAGATCACATGGGTGTTTGAATTGAGATCGCCATCTTTAAACGATTAATCTTAAAGTTCTCAATGTAAACACTGCAAATTGTTTTGCAAGGATATTTTCATGTTCACTAATGACAAGATCTTGTCACATCCCATATATATAAATCATTAAATACATAAGAGACTTTACAAAAACATTAAGAAGTTTTCCAAACTTTTGACCTGTATTGTATAATAAAAACACAAAAATAGAAGTACCGCTGTCTCCATGTGAGTTGCTTTCTCTTAAACATTCTTATAAACAGTATGCTATGAAAATAAATCTGCTGTCTGCATGGCTTCCATATATTCCTTCACAATTGTTCTGGGCATTGGGTGAACAATTGTGAGTAATGGGCTTTTGCAAATTGAATGGGATAAAATGGGTGTACCGCATGGTTAATTTTGTGTTTGAAAGATGTCTTGATGCTACTCATCTGCTATGACTGAACTTTGATTACAGTATATCAAATATTGTATTAGGGGTGAAGTCTAATCACTGTCTGCACTGTCTGCCGTGTTGATTTGATTGGCCCTATTCATCTGACTCCGAGGAGGAAGCTGTCAGAGATTGTGAAGGTATGGGCTTTGGCCCATGTGGCCGACAGTGCATTAAAATTGGCATTGAGGGGCCAACTCCATCTGCATTTATTTATTCACTTATTAATGCAATGAATTAGGGCTGCTGCCAGGCTCTGCCAAAGTAAGTCTGTCAGTCTTGGCACCAAGAAACTAGTTGGGAGATGATGTGGTGAGGCGGGGATTCAAGCGCCTCAGTAAAGCTCCCAACATTAATCTGTTTCTGTCTGAAATCTGACTAAGGCTTTTAACTAACTGGTGTTCATGAATTGGGGCCAGACATTGGCCGCCCCCCTAAAACCTCACAGTTTGGATATGAAGATCTTGGATCAACATTTGCTCACCAGTAACATCTTTTGTCTTGAACATCAGCCAAACCCTACCACTCTACTATATATGACAGATGAGATGGGCGGCTATTTTCGTAAAACGTGTTCTGTAGTGATGAGATGCTTAACTCAAACACTGTTTTATTGATTGTGCCAGTTTAGATCCAGCTCATTTTGAAGTACTAATGGAAAACCTAGCGCTTAGTGGTAATGGTGCGATTACACACCGAAAGAGCCTTGAATGAGAGTCTGGGCAGATTTAATGACCTGTTTTGGTGCCGTCCTGTGGGTTTTAACCTTGGTTAAAAATGTGTCCATTATGATACTATTCACTGCCTGATATGCAACGTTTCCTGCCATGTATGGCCTGTTACGAATAAGATGAGAAACGTATAGCATGAAATTGAACATTATATCGTACGTTGGTTAGCATTTAAGTGGTTGCAATTTAAAAAATACTATCCTGGTGTTCTACTCTCAGCAGTCGCGTAGTTATTATTCAAACTGTATTTCAGGTTACAACCAGAGTCATGCTAGTTAGCTAAAATTGTTAGTCATAAGGGTAATTTTTTTGACACTGAGATTTAATAAATAAGCTGAAATTTTAGAGTAAAAAAATAAAAGAAAATCACCTTTAAGATTTCCTGAATGAAGTCCCCAATGCATATTACTAATCAAAAATTAAGTTTTGTTATATTTACGGTAGGCCATTTACAAAATACTAAATCTTCATAGAGCATCATCTTTACTTAATATCCTAATGATTTTTGGCACAAAAGAAAAATTTATAATTTTTACGCGTACAGTGTATTGTTGGCCATTACTACAAATATACCTGTGCGGCTTTTGTGGTCCAGGGTCACATATAGCCAGTTAAAATAAATTGTAATTAAATAAAAGCCAAAGTTATATGATGCTGCTAAAAACAAATTTAGTTAAGTTAGTAGAGTGACTGCCTTTAGTAAGTTGCACTAGTATTTTTGAATATATGTTCGTAGATGCCTTGTGTGTGGCTTGGGGCATGTTTTCCCACAGTATTTCTCCTGTTCTCCACTGTGAAAGCTTTGATGAAACGCTGCTTGCACCTCGCTAGAACGGTAACTCTTCCCTCCATCACTCCTTTCTCTTCTTCTCCCACAGAGAGGGGTGGCATGGGGCTCTGTTTCCCTTTCTAGTGCTTGCTTTTGTTCTGTTTTTCTCTTTTGTTGAGTTTGTTTTGACAGCATGTATTACCACAGCTCATGAGGGTTTGAAGAGACTAGCTGCTAACATTAGCATGGTAGCGTATTTGCTTTCTGCACACATAAAGTCATCTTTTCGATTCCTTCTGGTTTAGAGTTGTACATATACTTACTGTGGGTAGTCTGCATATATATATATATATATATATATATATATATATATATATATATATATATATATATATATAGCTTCAAATGCTTACCTTTTAAAAAATATATATTTTGTGTGTGTGTGTGTGTGTGCGTGTGTGTGTGTGTGTGTGTGTGTGTGTGTGTGTGAGTGACTAAAATACACCATAATGATTTTTTTTTTCACCCATCAACCCTGATTGTCTTTATTTTTAATTATTTGACTCCGAGTAAATAAAGTTTATTTTATATACAGTTAACTGTACTCACATTTGCATTGTGAAGAATGAGTTCACCCCAATGTTTAAAGATGGCCTTGTTTTTAACCTTGCTGCATTTCACATATCACCAGAGGCTGTCTGGTATTCAATCAATTGAAGCCTCAATCAGATCAATCAGTCCTCTCGAGTACTGACCTGCACATCGATCATCAGTAAGGCCTTGTGATGTGCGATGTGCTCCACTGCTTCATTAAAAGCCTATTTTGTTGCAATGGGTGACAGTGGATTTCCATGGAAGCCACCTATTCTAACCTGCCTTAGGCCACTAAAGGCTGATCAGTGTGCTCTCAGTGCCTATAAAGCCAGGAACGTTTATAAAAACTTTAAGTTGGAAATCATTTGCTCTTTTACTACCATTCATAAGTTCACTGAAGATCTTCAATCTTCTTTTGAAGCCGCCTCTAAAAGAAACGCAAGCAATTTGGATGCTAAAAGAAAAGAGGAAGTCAATAAGAACTATAGGAAAAACAAAGGACATCAAAGAGAAATCAAGAGCTTGGAAACTACCGGCGACATCAGCAACCAACTACGACCTGATCGGCTGAGAAAAACAACAGTTGTTGATGACAGACAAATCATAAAAGCTGTGAAAATGAACCCTAAAATACATGTCTGTAAAATCACCAACAACCTCCAGATAGCTAAGGTCTGGCGCAACTCGTGAACCGTTTCTCATTCTCTCAATCCATTCTCAAGTTCTCAATCCATTCATCCATAATAGTGTTTATGTGACCTTGGTATAGTGTGTGTGTGTGTGTGTGTGTGTGTGTGTGTGTGTGTGTATAAACACAAAAAAATTAAATAATTTGCCACACATACGATGTTATAACTGTAGAAATGTGTCATTAGTCTGTAAAAAGGGACCATTGTGCAACCTTACTATATTCTATCCAAAACTGATTTCCTAGTTCTAACGAGCCATTCCTGACAGACTGTCTCTGTGTCTGTGCGCTTTCTCTTCCTTCCAGCATAGACATACGGCAGCAGTAAAATTGATGAAACAGAGCAGCAAACCAATGAGTCATTTCGCTCAATACTTCAGCCATTTCTTTTCCTTAAATAGTATTTTCTTTTTTTCTTTTCTTTTTTTCTTAACCCCTAATTCTTTTTGAAAGACTCAAGATGCTGTGGTTCCCGGCTATTACAAGGTCATATATCATAAACATGAGGACTGAATGTCTGAGTATAAAAAGTGAGTGTCTCTGTCAGATCGGATATTTGGAGATCTGCTGTGTTTGCCTGTGGCTTGGCTGAGGGATGTTCTTTTAATTCCTTGGCTTCTTTTACTCTTTGAGTTTTTAATAGCCAGAGAAAAAGCTATTTTCTGTCTGAGTAAGCTTAACATCATATATCATAAATATCTTAAAGCTCTGAAGATAAATCGTTATAGTTTCTGTGAAATCCTTGGTTATATAAGGATAATTTTACTTTGCTGCTGAAATAGATTCATAGATGCTTTGCACAATTGAACCACAAACAATTTGGATTTTGTCACAAACTTCCACTGAACCTCTTCGTTTACTCTGTCCTTGGGTTGGTATGTGGTATGTTTTCACAATATATCTATATATATATATATATATATATATATATATATATATATATATATATATATATATATATATATTTTTTTTTTTTTTTTTTTTTGCATTGTGGTGTGGAGTATTGTGTCCACTATGAGAGTTTTCTCACACCCAGGCTGACGTATTAAAGAGATTAAGGGCAAACATATGAACTTATCCAGCATACTATTTCTTGTGGATATTTTGCTCAACTGAATTATGGTCTCACTTGCTTAATTTGCTGCTTAAGTGTTTTGAAATTTGAATCTGAAGTGGCAAAATGTTTCTTAATTGCAATTGCATTTAAAGACTCTTGCATTCCCACAGAACAATATCAGAAGTTTGATCCATATTGTGACTCAGTACTGTCAATATTTGCTTGCTGGAGGGGCATATACTCAGAGTGTGTTCTCTTCTCGCTCAATTACAAAACAGATTTGCATTTCCTGAAGGAAGCAATGTTTGTTAGTCAATTAAAGAGAGTTGTGTGGAAAATCCCAGAATGCTTAAGGTTTAAGGTTTGGTTGCTGTCTATAAATTGTTAAATAGGTGCTAGAAAGACAAGACATGATTAAATCTTAAAAATCCAAAATGGTCATTATAAAATATATATAAAAAATTTCATTTTCACTCGACTGGGTTTCCAAAATGAGTGAAAAGTCCTGGGATTATACGATTTTTCTTTATATCTGAGATGTCGAACCATTATTCTATCACAACTACGGTATCTGTTTAAATAATCACAAAATTGCACAAAATCACAAAAATGTAATACTCATGGTGAATAATAAAAAACAAACAAAAAACAATTAACAACTATTAACTAACAATTAAACAAATATTTTTTTACTATCAATTAAACATAATTTAGATCTTTAGGAAACTCCATAACCAAAATAATAAAAAAAATATATATAAAAATAATTAAAAGCATTTTGATATTCACTATGCTTATTAGCTCTATATATATATATATATATACGCTTGCGTGCTATTTAAGATGATTAGCTAAACGAGATGCACCTGTGCCAAATTGGATGATTATCTGATCGTGCTTCTCCCGAACTTTGTTAATAAAACCACATGTAGTATACATTGTAGTATAACGTGAATGTTCAACCCCACTGATTTTAGTCCAGTTTTATAGCATATACTGCATATGCATGAAGACAATAATATGCTGAATTATGAAACCCATGACCCTTTATGCATGTGCAGATTTACTCATCCTTGATTTCAAGCAGATAGCTTGAATCCGTTTGATCCTGAACCAAAATTTGTGAGGATACCAACTTTCAGTTTTTGGAGCAACACTATAGAGAGGCTTTGAATTGCAATGCTTTCTGAGGTGTTATCCCTCAGGAGAGAGTGTAGGTGTGATCGCAGACAAAGGTTAGCAAGCACTTACTCACTCATATTAAATGTTTGATGGATAATGCATAATGCAAGCAGCCACTGTTCTTCGCATAAGTGTGTGTGTGTTTATAGTAGTGAAATACTTACGTTTGAACTGGATATAGCCTAAGTTTTTAATTTTTTTCACACTTACTGTTAGGATGTAAACTAAGACATTCAAGCGGTGATAAGCAATAAATATTTTCTGCTCTACTGTGGAGACATTTGAAAAAACACACATGAACAAGGGCAAGGCACATGTGTCACGGATTCAATTTCATGGTAATGATTCAGAATAATTTCTAACACTCACGTGAATGTCAAAAATACGACTCTTTAACATTGTTTAACAGTCTCAGAAACATATTCTGAAAGTCACCAGTGTCTTCAAATCAGACGTGAACCATGAACTTGAGCTTTGCGTTAATCTTCACATGTACTGTTGCGCAATATGGCGTTCCATATGTTCATATCCTCTCAATCTGCATGGGAAATGCAAGTTTGACCCCAGACGTGATTTGAAAGTGAAATCTCACTCTGTCTTTTCATTGCTTAGAAGGACAAGAAAACTGAGGTCTGTTATCTGGCCCCAAGATGCCTCACAAGTCAGACTCTCTTTGCTTCTCCAAGAGTGAATGGCACAATGAGGTTGTTGCAAATCCCAACGCTAAAGATCCGATGTTCTCGCCTTCACACTCAACCCTTTGACCCTGAGCATTGTGGGATTGGGAATTGACAAGAGTGATGCCTTGCCCAGTGATGAATTGTCCTCTAAAAGCAGCCCGGTGTTGGGCCAGCAGTGTCCCTCTGTCTCTGGTATACCCTGGTAAGATAATAGCCGGTTGATGTATTGTGCGATGGAAGGCAGCCAGGGTGTTCTTTGTCTAGCTTCAGTCCGTTGTGACATGGGTTACAGAAGGTCAAGTTCAAAACAGGACATCTACCATCATGGCTCTGACTCACACGCACTGCTTGTATAAGTTGACCGAACCAGTTTCAAATGGCACGTCGGTCAATAAGCTGTTTATGAAAGAGGAACGTGTGTTATATTGGCTCATCTTGTCTTGTTTCCCCAGTGCGGTTTTGATTCACGCACAGTCGTAACCTTTCAAAATCCATTTTCATGAAGCATAGTAGCCACATCTGAATTTAAGATGAGCTCGGTAAACATTCACCGGTACCTAGCAGAGCTTTGTGAATTGCTCGTTCTGTTTGCCTGAAGTATGGCCTTGGTATTTTCAGGAGCTGTTCATGTATAACAAGATTTGTGATGTTCAAAGGGAACCAAACTGTTTTAAGAACAAAGAGATGCATTATGGGACACTGAACATTTTATTATTATTATTTCTTAAGTTCTGTTTCAGACATCCAATCAACACTTTGTGTACACAGCAACATCTTGCAAATATCAGTAACATTTTATGTGATGTATGGTCAGTACCAGTGATGCGCGGGTTTATCCAAAATGAGCGGGTGTGGTTACTTGTGGTTACGAGTCATCCAAAAATATTTTTTATGATATTCTGGTCGTGGTCGGTCAGGTCGTTTGAAATAAAGATGACCACTAAACCTTTGTAATCTATATAGTACTAGACACAATTTTGAAATACATAGGCCTACACTTTATTGGCTGAATAACTGGCGCGAAGATGATGCACAAGCTCAGTCTGCAGGTAGAGATGGAGGTTGTTTTTGGTAAAACATGATTTTGACGACTTCATTAAGTTTTGTTTTATAGAAAACTCTTAAAATATTTTCGTTTTGTATAAATTGTATTTTAATTTGAATCAATGTTTTTATCAATCAATTGCCCGTATTTAATAAATAAGAAGCAAATAAATAGCAGACAATGTAATGAGGCGTCGACACAATCACTTGCATTGCATGTGTACTGGAGGATGCCGAAAACTGAAATGTCTAGCCTACTTTTAAATGAAATTTTTCAAACCAAAATAAATAGGCTATTCTCTGATTATGTAATCTATATTAAATGTGAATTAGTTTGAGGCAGCCCTTATTCCACATATTTTCGAAACAGCAGGCCAATCTGGGTTGAGCGAGACCCCACAGAATGAGTGAGCGGAGTGGAATTGTCATGATTCTGCCTTCATGTCCTGACTTTCTTCTAGTCTTGAGACAGGATCATGACAGACACGTGTTTTGTGTACAAGCACATGTCCTTGTCTTTGGGCCATGTGCTTGTGTTGTCTCGTTCCCTTGCCCCGCCCCCCTTGTTATCCTAGTTGTCGTGATTGCCTTACCTGTGCCACCTGTTGTGTCTTGATTAGTTTTCCTATTTATATCCCCTAGTGTACTCTGTCTTTTGTCATTTCATTGTTTCTATATGCTTCTACATGGTTCCTGTGATAGTTAGCTTGTGAAATATTGCAAGTCCTTGTAACCCCTTGAAGAAGTCTTTGTGTTACCCGTGAGTGTTTTGTTTGTAGTTAGTGTTCTAGTGTTTAGAGTTTGTTTATCGTGTCAACCCAGTCCTGTTAAGTTATTTAGTCTCTGCCCTAGTCATTGTTTTCCCCCTCGTGGGTTTTGTTTTCCCCTTTTGTCTTTAATAAACCCTCTGTGTAGTGACTCCTGTCTGCGTATGAGTTCCTCCCTTACCCTCCACATAACAGGAATATTCAGAAATGCGCTCTCCGCTCACAAGCTCTGATCAGAACAAACCCGAACCTCACTGTCTGCTGAACTTGCAGAAACATCAAAATAGACATAGCCAGACTAGACTATTTTAGTACAAATTATGAGCTTTTTGACGACTTTGTATAATTCTTGACCAAAACTGAATATATTAAGTGTTTTTTTTTATTATTATTATTTTTTTTTTATGGCCCAATGACGCTACAATTAACATTTATTGCTTTTAAAAAATGCGGGTCGGTAACAATATTTTTTTTTTTTTGCGGTCCGAGTTGCGGGCGGGTTAGTTGAAAACGTTGGTTGGGTGCGGGTTGTTTATACATTGACCCGCGCATCACTGGTCAGTACTGCAATATCACTGCATTGTAGATAGATAGATAGATAGACAGATAGAAATTGGGATTATCTCTATTTATCTCTCTCTCTCTCTCTCTCTCTTTTTTTTCTCTCGGTCTCTCTCTGCTGCTCAACAATGTTGGTACCCCCCACTGGGAGCAGTTCTTTAACCGTTATATGATCCATTTTACATTTCTGACTGCTGTGGAAGAGCACTCTGACCGTCCACCCCTCACCTGTGGAGGTGATTAATTGCGTTTCATAACGCCCAGGAGGCCATCATTGCTGGTGGAGAATCCAATGAACTTGTTTGAGTCTACTATGCTCCCGCATCATTTATTCGATTTTTATTGCAGGAATGAGCTTGAAGAATCTCCTTAAAGATCTAATGTGCTGTAAATACATTGCTGCAAGCGTATGATGTGCATTTAGATTGAATTGTCTTTCTGGTTGGTTCACAGCTGGCAGCAGCATACACTTTTTTTTCTTTTTCTCCTTTGTTGGAAATCATTAACTGTATTTATTTTTAAATTCGATTTTAAGTAAAACCTTTTTAACTTGCAAATAAATTTTTTTTAATCACACCTGATGAAGGTCGTGTGACCGAAACGTTGGTGTGATTAAATTTTTTTTATTTGCAAGTTAAGATAGTGTGCGGGAGTTCCTTATATGTTGATACGACCCACCTGGTCTTTATTTTCTACGCACCTATCACTTACAGGTGTGCGATGGAGTTCGTTCACTAAGTAAAACCTTTTTAAAAGTAAAACTGGAACTGGAAAATAAACATAATAATTTTTGTGTATTTTCAAAACAATTTAATGTTCACGTTTGTGCACAAAAATCAGATAACCTTTTTACTGTATGTCTTTTTAAGGAATTAATATGACAGTCTCTTTTGAATTTTATCCAAATTGACAGCTTACAACTGTAGACAGAGGTTTAGTTGTATCTATTCCAACTTAACATTTCTCTGGCAGGGAAATCTGAATTGAGCAATTATTGTATGAGAATGTCATTCCATCACATAGACCTCTAATGCATTTAACATGGTGCCCAGAAATAAAATCATTTGGCTGCAGAGCAAGTCGACGAGGTCAAACATGCCATATTAAGAAGCTGTTAATGCCTAACATCCATAAAACTGTGAGTATAAATAAAAAATACAAAATTAAAAAACAAATATAGTTACTAACTCAACGCCCACCACAGCCGTAGCTTCAAATTGAGTAATTATTTAACATGGGGATATGATTAAAGGATCGAGAGATTTCATTTTACTGTGCAGAATGATTAGAGCTATTGAATCACTGTTCAATTTAATTAAATTGCCTTTGTGATTCAATTTTGCTGTGGGTGTAAGGGAGATGGTCTGGCCATTAAAATGTGTGATTGATTGATGAATTTTAATCTTGACTGTGGTCAGGTCAACAGAGAGAGAGAGCAAGTGAGAGGGAGGATAAGAAAAAGGGGATGATTGTTTTGTGCTTTATGACTTGGCGGATTAAATTATTTGTTCTGGTTTGTAATATTTTGATTCAGTGGGTAATTCATCTTCTGATTTAATGGACATCAAAATTTTTGCTGTGTTGGTACTGCTATACGAAATTATTGTGCTTTTGTAAAACCATAGCTCTTCATTTACCTATCTGTTTCTGCATATGCATAGATAAATATTTTGTGTTCAATAGCACAGTCCTGTAAATAATACCAACAAAAGCCACAACGGTTTAATGCAACTTCAGCATTTTTAAATCATGTAGTATGGTATGCAACATGCCACCATGCTTGCCTTTCCCTATGTAGGGCATTCATGCTGGTTTTCTTCTCGTCATGGGAAAGGAAAACATGACCTCTCTCATAAGTCTGATTCTTAAACTAATTAACAACACCCCCTGATCGCTAATTCCCACAGTTCACCTCTGCAGAGACAGATGCCTCTCCACCCTCCACCCTGACATCCCTCTACCTTCTGGTGTACAGGGAAGAAAGCAGCGAAGGCGATAGAGGGAAGGG
The DNA here is from genome assembly GCF_003368295.1 of Carassius auratus. Classification (NCBI taxonomy): domain Eukaryota; kingdom Metazoa; phylum Chordata; class Actinopteri; order Cypriniformes; family Cyprinidae; genus Carassius; species Carassius auratus. The sequence continues at coordinate 178,471 of NW_020527869.1, forward strand.
AGGGAGGGTGCTGGCCTTGGGCAGGACTCGTTTTGAACGCCATCTGCTTTGATTTGGTTTTGTTCTCATTTGTCTTCTCTCCCTCTCTCTCTCTGACCTCTTATTCCTTGCATTTCCCTCTTTGCATAACAAGACCACATTTCTGGACCGTATAATGTATCTTTGATTTAATGCAAGGTCCCTTTGACCAATTAAATATGTATCGCTAGGCTTTATTTTTGATGTTCTGCTTGATTTGATTTCAGTTTTGTTTTTAATTACACCTGTCCTTGTTGGCAAGGACAGGCTGTTTATGCAGGCCTTCAGAAGCTTTGGTCAAACGAGGCATCTTTTAAAATTTTATTTATTTATTTATTATTTTTATTTTTATTTTTTTACCTGTGTGGGCAACTTCAGATTTTTACCACATATGGTATTTCCAGTAGTTTTCCAGTTTAAAGTGATCACAAAAGTCACCGTCTTTTTATTTTAAAATATTACTTTTGTCATGAACTACTGATTCAAATTAGTAATCATCAATTCATTATTATTCTACTACTCTGCACTCCTCCCCTGACATGCTCTCGTGCCCCACACACTCCACTTGCATTCATTCATGTGATTGGTCGAGATGAGAGGTGATCCTGTGTGGATAGTGATTTATATAGTGTTCTTTCTAATCATATATGGGATCATATAATCACCCAGAACCTGACGCTTTTATTCTGAGTACCGGCAACATGTCAGAAATGCCGGTAGGCACAAAGAAGTGCAGGTTAGCTCTAAAGACTAAAATATAGAAGTGCGCCAGCCCACTTCAAGCACTGATCCTGTGATTATAATACATAGCTGATAAATAGCTAAAACACTAACATTTAACATTAACCATGTAAAGCCTGACATACAGTATGAACTTAGAGTTGTATTTAGTTAACTGAACTGAGCAAAGTATTCAGTTTGTACAGAAACTGATAATCATATGGCCAAAAAGTAAGAGGAAATTATGATAGCTTGTAATTTAAATAAAAACGCATATCGGGGCTCAACATTACGCTTTGACATGTGCTTGTAAATCAGTTACTTGACGAAAAAAAAAAAAAAAGAAAAAGCCTTTTATTTTTTCTTTTGCCGAAAAGTAATTCTAAAGCAACAGTCTCATCAGTGCTCTATGAGGTCCTATTTTAATCAGCATATTTATGATATTTGCCTTAAATTGATTTCTAGGTTATGAAGGGCAACATTTTCCTATCCTTACTAAATGTACATGTCATCATTTAGCTCAAATTCATACATTTTATTAGTACATTTAGTATGGCTGTTACTATTCAAATGGAATCACTATCAACAAACTCCATGTGTCCACTGCAGAGGAAACACAGAAGCTGCATCTAAAGTGAAATTTAGATGTATTTACACAGACTGTTTAATGAAGATAAGAGGTTTCATAAATATATTTACACAGTAAAATTGCAAATGCAATAAATAATGTTATACGATTAATGTTTTACTTGTTTCATAATATACAATGAATATAAAATGTTGGAAAAATGCAATGATACTTTTAAATATGAAACCAAACCACCAGTAGGTGGCGGCCGGTATTAATGAGTTAGTCACTGATTCAACCAGTTTGTTCAAATGGCTAATTCGTTCAATAAATAAAGCAAGTGACTGTCTTCATGAAAGGCTTACTGAATCATTGACTCACCAGATTTGTTCAAAAATGCTGAATCATTCAGCAACGAAACACACTGTTGTGTGTTGCTCGGAGATGCGCGACTTTTCTGCTGTGGCTTTACTTAGAACTATTTTCATTTGCAAAAATCGTCAACAATGTGTCTAAAATGTAAGTCAGTTAATATTTACTACTTATTGAACTACTGTTGTAGAAAATCAATGTCCCATTTGCATCGTGCTGGTGCTTGGTCATGTGATGTTGCTTAGCTATATCATATGATATATAGAATATTTATCTTTTTTTACCTACCGCGGTATGTTTGTTTGTTTGTGTGTGTTGTTGCGCCTATTAGTTTGTATATTTCCTTGAGTAAGATAAGCTGCACGAGCCTCAACTGACGCGACCTTGAAACGGTCAATACATTTTCCATTATCAGTCATCATTCGCACTGAAAGTAATAAAATCTGAATCCTTCTCACCAAGTTTCGCGGCTGCCCTTGTTATTGTTTGTTATTGATGTTTTAATCAGGTTACTTGTCTGGCTGGGCAAGTAAAAGTTTCTTTCACTTGCCCCCTAACAAAATCCATTGGTTCTGGACAAGTGTTAATGTCGAGCCCAGTGTATTAAAGCAATAATTCACCAAAAAAAAAAAAAAAAAAAAAAAAAAAAGACAATTCTGTCATTAATTACCTCACCCGTAAGGCCTTTGTTCATCTTCTGAACACAAAATGGGATGTTTTTTGATCCCGAGGAGAAATTGTGAAACAAAGTCATTAATTTTGTTTTCTTTGCATAAAAAAAGTATTCTCGAAGTTTCATAAAATTAAGGTTGAATCACTGATGTCATGTGAAATGTTTTAATGATGTCCTTACTACCTTTCTTGGCCTTGAACATGGTAGTTGCATTGCTGTGTATGGAGGGTCAGAAAGCTTCCGGATTTCATCAAAATATTCTTAATTTGTTTTCTGAAGATAAACGTCAGTCTTGTGGGTTTTGAATGACATGAGTAGTAATTAATGCCAGAATTTGAATTATTGGGTGAACTATCCCTTTAATATCAGTTGTCACTATATATCTCACAAGATCTTAGTAAGTGTAATAGTCATCAAGTCATAGTAACTTGATATTTAAATTCTTAGTTTTATGATCATAGATCTCATCCTGTATTTGTATTTTTTTTTTTTTTTTTTTATGGAGCAGTACAGTAATGACTGAGAGATAAAAAAAAAAAAAAAAACTTCCTCAATTCATGTTGATAATTTAGAGGTCTTTGCATTTTAATTATAATGACAGTGTGATTTTTAAGTACAGAAATTAGACTTAAATTAGACCCTTTCCTCCCCAAAATTAACATTTCACCAAATATAAAACGGGAATGGCAAAGCAATTCATTGTTTATATACCACTATGCATTTTTGACAGATTAGGTTGATTGTAAAAGGGCACTTTCGATTTGCTCAGCAGCAAATGAATGCAAGCTGCAGTAAGTGACCGAATGGTCTGTGTTCGACTGCCACAATCCATAGCAGCTTTGAAGTAATTCCCTTTTCACATGGCCATGCCCGCAGGCAAGGTTCTCACACTCGGCTGAGCTAGACACTTTTGTCTGTATTTTCCATCCATTGCCATCCAGTTGTGGTGAGCGAGAGAGAAGAGCGTGTGGTGAGTGAGTGAAACCAGAGGAGGAGGGCGTGCAAGCGAGGGATGAAGTGATTGTTTAGCATGAAGGAGAGGCGGACAACATTCATCAGCTGCCACATAACCATAAAAGAAAGCTTAGTCACACATGAGAGTTAGTGGGTGCAGGTGACAGGTTGAGTCGCGCGACTTTTTTACCGGCTGTTTTGAAGAAAGATCAACGTTTGCGACAAAAAAAAAAAAATATGTGCAAACTGTAATGAAGCAGAGGTCAATTAGTTCCTCACTTTGCGCAGTGATGACGAGATCGTTTGCTTGCTTCAGTGAAAGTATAACAGGCCTAACGTTTTCGACTCTTACATTACACGTCACGCCCTGATGTCATGTGTCGTTACGGGATCTTTACTGGTTGTGTGTGAAAGCATGCACATAACAGGGAATAACAGTGTGAAAGGGGCTTAAGGGTGTGTGAGGGTACTGTAGGGAGCCTGTGAGTTTATGTAATGTTAATAATTAATGAAATCAAATGTAAAATTCAAATAAATAAATTGGACGGCACAAATGATCAAAATATCAGTAAATCACAATATAGCTTGTCACGATCAAATTAAAGGCTGTGATTTGAATAAATAAGTATTTAGAAAATTTAAGAATTCACATATTCTTCAAAATAAGTTTACAGAATCTCACTGGAGTTCCATCAATATACAGTTTGAGGATTTGACATTTAAAAAAACTTGAGAATTTTGAGAATTTGAACTTAATAAAGTGACGTTTAAGACATACAGATTGAAAACTTGCAGTGAAAAATACTACTACTGCTACTACTATTACTACTACTACTTATACTAATAATTAAAACGTCTCGGTTACATACGTAACCCTCGTTCCCTGATGGAGGGAACGGAGACGTTATGTCGACCGACAAATGGGGTCTCACTTGGGAGGCCAATCATCTCTGATTTTAAGAGAAAAAAGTGGATTAACACACCTGAGCCACTCCCCGTGCCAACGGGTATAAATAGGGCGACAGGTGCGTCCACTCATTAGGTTTTACGCTGAGGAGCCGAGAACGTGTCCCGGCAACAGTGAATGGTTCAAGGTTGTGGCATGGGGACATAACGTCTCCGTTCCCTCCATCAGGGAACGAGGGTTACGTACGTAACCGAGACGTTCCCTATCTGTCGGTCACTACGAGTTATGTCGACCGACAAATGGGGTCCTATGGAAAACGCCATAGCCTGAACCTCGTCACAACCCTGAGGCGCTGCAATTGTTGACAAGCCTTGGCGTGCCACAAAAGCTACGCTTAAGGTCGTAACCTTCCCAAAGCCCCAGCGCAAATTCACTGACCTTGGTACCGAAGGGGCCAAAGGGTGAGTACATCGCTGCTGGAGAAGGCCATGCTGCTGTTCCGCCCACATAAAGTAAATGGAAGGGGTTCCAACCTTCAGTGAAAGATTGCTTCAAATCTTCCCTATTTGTTCTTTCAGCTGGCAAGACAATGGGGAAGCGAGCCTTTAGGAAAAGGTCGCTTCGGAGACCACATCCTACCCGTAGGGAGGTGACATGTGGATATACCGATATGGACTGACCCAGGGGGCAGTACTACATATGGAAGGGGTCTCTGAGGCAGGTCCTACCTTGGAGTAGGGATGGAACGGCTGCCAGAAGAGACTGACAGAACGATCTGTCAAGGGAAGACACGGGTTTGCCAAGAGGGAAACCTTACCGTGGAAGAATACACATATGGGATTACCCATAGGGAACCCAGCCATATGGACACCTAGCCCAGTACAGGGGCTGACAGACTGCTTCGCCAAGTTTGACGCCGAGGGTGCTGGAGGATGCTCGACCAGGGTACGCCACTGGTAGAAGAAGGCGCTCACATCCCCGTGTTAGGGGGAATAGTGCAGCAAGCGAGACACCCAGCCAGCCCTTCCCGCCAATTACCTGTTACCTAACACACGGGAAGAAACTGGCTCTACACGGAGGTTGTAAAACCTCGCAAAGGTGTTAGGTGTCGCCCAGCCCGCTGCTCGACAGATGTCTGCCAGAGAGGCGCCGTGCGCCAACGCATAGGAGGAGGCCACACTCCGTGTGGAGTGGGCCCTTACCCCCAGGGGGCACGGCTCGCCTTGGGAATGGTAAGCCAAGGCGATTGCGTCCACTATCCAGTGGGCCAACCTCTGCTTAGAGACAGCCTTCCCCTTCTGCTGACCTCCAAAGCAGACCAGGAGCTGCTCAGAGCTTCTGAAGCTCTGGGTGCGGTCCACGTATATGCGAAGCGCTCTTACGGGACACAGCAACGACAAGGCTGGATCTGCCTCCTCCAGGGGCAGCGCTTGCAGGTTCACCACCTGGTCTCGGAAGGGAGTGGTGGGAACCTTGGGAACGTATCCAGGCCGGGGTCTCAGGACAACGTGAGAGTAGGCCGGACCGAACACAAGGCACTCTTCACTTACTGAAAATTCTTGGAGGTCCCCGACCCTCTTGATGGAAGTGAGCGCGATCAGGAGCGCTGTCTTGAGAGACAGGAACTTCAGCTCAACCGAATCCAGCGGCTCAAAGGGACCCCTCTGAAGTCCCGCCAGGGCAATAGAGAGGTCCCAGGAGGGAATCAGGGGTGTCCTAGGAGGATGTAACCTTCTGGCACCCCTCAGGAACCTAATGATCAGGTCATGCCTCCCCAGGGACTGGCCATCCACTGCATCGTGATGGGCTGCAATGGCAGCCACATACACCTTCAAGGTGGAGGGTGACAGCCCACGCTCCAGCCTACCTTGCAGGAAAGAAAGCACGACTCTGACCGGGCATCTCCGGGGGTCTTCTCGGTGAGAAGAACACCAATTCGTGAACAGACTCCACTTCAGAGCATAGGCCTGCCTCGTAGAAGGGGCTCTAGCCTGAGTGATAGTGTCTACCACCGCTGGGGGCAGATCACTTAGGTCTGCCGCGTCCCGTCTAGAAGCCACACGTGGAGGTTCCAGAGATCTGGACGTGGGTGCCAAATGGTGCCAAGCCCCTGAGAGAGAAGGTCTCTCCTCAGGGGGATGCGCCAGGGAGGGGCTGTCACGAGGAGCATGAGTTCCGAAAACCAGGTCCGGGTGGGCCAGAAGGCGCAACCAACAGGACCTGTTCCTCGTCCTCCCCGACCTTGCACAGAGTCTGTGCGAGCAGGCTTACTGGGGGAAACGCATACTTGCGTAAAGCCCGAGGCCAGCTGTGTGCCAGTGCATCTGTGCCCAGGGGGGCCTGGGACAGGGAATAGTACAGCTGGCAGTGGGAGGACTCGTGGGAAGCAAACAGGTCTACCTGGGCTTCCCCGAATCGACTCCAGATCAGCTGGACCGTCTGGGGATGGAGTCGCCATTCCCCGTGGAAAGTGAGCTGTCGTGAGAGCGTGTCGGCTGCACGATTGAGCTCCCCCGGGATGTGGACAGCGCGCAGCAACTTGAGCCACGTCTGACTCCAGAGGAGGAGATGGCGGGCGAGTTGAGACATGCGACGTGATCGTAGACCGCCCTGTCGGTTGATGTACGAAACAGCCGCAGTGTTGTCCGTGCGGACCAACACGTGGTTGTCCAGCACTAGCGGACGAAACCATCGCAAAGCTAGATGCACTGCCAGCAACTCCAGGCAGTTGATGTGCCAAAGCAGTCGAGGTCCTGTCCAGGACCCTGAAGCTGCCTGCCCGTTGCATGTCGCGCCCCAGCCCGAGTTGGAGGCATCTGTTGTGATAACAACGTGCCGGGACACTTGTTCTAAGGGCACGCCGGCCCGTAGAAAAGCAAGGTCCGACCAGGGACTGAATAGGCGGCGACACATCAGTGTGATGGTGACACGATGTGTACCGCGGTGCCATGCCCATCTCGGGACTCGGGAGTGTAACCAGTGCTGAAGTGGTCTCATATGAAGCAACCCGAGCGGTGTGACTGCGGCTGCGGATGCCATATGCCCCAGGAGCCTCTGAAAGTGTTTCAGTGGTACCACTGTCCTGCCTCTGAAGGAACTCAGGCAGTTCAGCACTGACTGGGCACGCTCGCTGGTGAGACGTGCCGTCATACTCACCGAGTCTCCATACCGAGATAAGAGATTCTCTGCACAGGGGAGAGCTTGCTCTTCTCCCGGTTGACCTGAAGCCCCAACTGACTGAGGTGCCGAAGCACGAAGTCCCTGTGATCGCACAACTCTCCTCTCGGGAACGGGCCATAATGAGCCAGTCGTCGAGATAGTTGAGGATCCTGATGCCCACTTCCCAGAGTGGGGCCAGGGTGCGCCCTCCGCGACCTTCGTGAAGACACGGGGGGACAGGGAGAGCCCGAAGGGGAGGACCTTGTACTGCCATGCCTGACCCTCGAAAGCAAAGCGCAGGAACGGTCTGTGACGAGGGAGGATAGAGACATGAAAGTACGCGTCTTTCAGGTCGATCGCTGCAAACCAGTCCTGGGGCTGGACGCATTTGATAATGCGATTCTGCATCAACATCCTGAACGGGAGCTTGTGTAGGGCCCGATTCAAGACTCGCAGATCCAGGATAGGTGGAAGGCCACCGCTTTTCTTGGGCACGATGAAGTAAGGGTTGTATCCCCGTCCTCATCTCGGCTGAAGGGACCGGCTCGATTGCATCCTTCGCCAGCAGGACAGCAATCTCCACGCACAAGACAGGGGCGTCCTGGACTGCTACCGAAGTCTCGAGCACGCCATTGAACTTGGGGGGTCGCCGGGCGAACTGAATCGCATAGCCGAGTCGGACCATCCGGATGAGCCAGCGTGACGGGTTGGGCAGCACAAGCCACGCTCCCAGATACCGTACAAGTGGCACCAAAGGGACAGTCGACATACCCGCAGTGGTGCAGCGATGGGGAGTCGTGCTGGAAGGCCCAAAAGGCACTGCGTCCTGGGTCATCACAACCACACTCCCCGTGTTCCTGGAGGAACTGGCCAGAGACGCGTGGAGAGGCGTTGCGTCTCCGAACCGCGACCTCTTGGCCGCTGGCGAAAGGGGGCGTCGTGGGTGAGAGTGAGGAAGCTGTGCGTCGCTCATTGTCAGCCCACGAGCCTTGCAACTCGGAGGAATGAGAAATTGCTCTTTCAACGAAAATGTGGGTGCCACTGGCCGTTCGACCAGCGGCGGAACAGAACCAGAAGATTCTCCACCCGGCTCTCCCCCGGGGGAAGGAGTGGCGTTGTCTTCGCCATCTCCTGAAGAGCAGTTCTCCGCATCTCCGAGTTGCCCGTGTCAGGGCCGCTTAGTCGACTTCCTCGAGGACTTTGCAGCCGGGAGTGACACGGGAGGCGCCGCTCTCCTGCGCGGGGCTCGACGCGCCGGCCTCGAAGAACTCTCAGCACGGGGCGGAGCTGGTGTGGAGGACGCAGGGGGGCGCCCTCGGCGACGAGCAGGCTGAGGCACTGCCTGCGACGGAATGGTGGCAACCAGAGGATCACGTCGTGGCAAGATGCGCTGTATGGCCTCAGTCTGCTGTTGTTCTGTCAGGAACTACTGGGCACAGCCCCTGACAGCGTCGCCACACAGGACAGCCTGGGACATGGGAGCATCAAGAAAATGCACTTTGTCAATGTCTCTCATACAGACCAGGCTGAACCTGAAACGGCACTATAGGCTAGTGACAAATGGTCAAAAAGTGCTTTAGTTTTCGAGATACCCCTACCGGAGGTAGAACTAAACCCAACAATGTTTTTCTTCATTTCTAAGGTCTCCCATATATGAAATGGATTCTTGGCTAAAAATATTTTACTGCTAAGATTGTTAAATTAACAGATATTGTTATACACCACAAAACCAATAAAGGACTAAAATTTAGCCTGTCCGTATGGGAGTTAAGGTATATAAACTAATGCAGATCAATCACACAAGCTCTGAGAGCTTTGAAACTTGACATGTTTGTAGTCAGGAAGTTGATTTAACTACTAGAAAAGACTGGATGTGAATATCTTGATGTATGGAATAAATAGACACATGTAAACACATATCTAAAATAAGCGGACATGCACAAATTTAATATCTATGCAGAATGTTTTCATTTACTTTGTGTTTGCTTTGCCTGGCATTATCATAGAAAGACATATGATGGCTTGTTGGAAAGGTGGGGTTGTGCTGAATCCAGCAATACCAAATATGTAAATATATGATAAAAGAGAATTGTTCTGTCACTCAATGTATGAGGTGTCCAAAATGAATGAAAATGGAACACTGACATAATTGAGTCCAAACCCATTCATTATCAGTGGTGAGGAGAATGTTGAGAAATTCAAATATAAGAGACATCAAAAAATATTAAATATGGCACCTTGTACTATATGGAAACAAAGATTGAAATCGAAAGATAACACCTTACCATAGCACAAACAGGAGACCAGGAGTTTTAACTTAATTAACTTTTTAATAAAACTATAACTTAACTTCACACAATACAACTTAAATATATAATATATGTAAATATATAATAAAAGAGAAGTGTTCTGTCACTCAATGTATGAGGTGTCCAAAATGAAAGAACGATGGACAAAATAGCCTCAAGTCCAAATCACATTAACAGTGGTGAGAGAAATGTTGACAAATTCATGGTTACTGCAAAGTAACTTACATTAGGTAAGTGCTGATCTATATTTATGATACATTTAATAAAGATACATTTCATAAGGCACAGTATACTATACAATTCATATGAACCACAGATCCAATTGAATCAGGTTAACACTGGAATGGAACACCTTTATTAAAATATCGTCACTGACGGGCAGAATCCTCGCATGTCCAAATTTTGTCTATTTCATATTATTTCACAATTCAATGCTATTGGTCAAACCCCACGTGGTAAACAATCTAAAGTGTTGAAAATAGATTGAGAGCAAATCTCTTAACTCCATTGGGCACTTCAACTGTATGAGAATCCTCGTAACGCCACCTCTTCTTCACTCCACGGCAGGAGCTTCCACGCCATTTTGTGTCCTCAGGATTTAAAGTCGCAACGATTGAGAAATCCTCATCGAGCAACACATAAAGCAAGCCTTAACTCTGATTTTATCTATTTTAAACTATGATATCAGTTATTGATGTATTTTAAATGTCTACTTATTACTAGGCAAGGCAAGGCAAGTTTATTTATATAGCACATTTCATACACAATGGTAATTCAAAGTGCTTTACATAAAATAAAGTAAAATAATCATGAAGAAAAATAATAAAAATAAAGACAAGCAATTTTAAAACTTTTAAAATTATGAAAAACACTACTTAACTAAAATGAATTTAAAAACAGTTAGAAAATGATTTTACATAAAAAAAGTGAAAATATAGTGCAATCAGTTCGGACATAGCACAGTGCTCATTTAATAAATGCACAGCTAAACAATGAGTTTTGAGTCTAGATTTAAATGTTACTAGTGTTTTAGCACATCTGATCTCTTCTGGAAGCAGATTCCAACTGCAGGCAGCATAGTAACTAAAGGAGGACTCCCCTTGTTTTGTGTGAACCTTTGGTATTTCTAACTGACTTGATCCTAGTGATCTGAGTGCTTTGTTAGGTTTATATTCAGTGAACATATCTGCAATATATTTCGGTCCTAGGTCATTTAGTGCCTTATATACGAGTAAAAGTACTTCAAGTATCTAATCAATCCTATATTTAACTGGAAGCCAGTGTAAGGACCTGAGGACTGGTGTGATATGCTCAGATTTTCTGGTTCTTGTCAGAATCCTGGCAGCAGTGTTCTGGATGAGCTGCAGCTGTCTAATGGTCTTTTTGGGAAGGCCGGTGAGGAGCCCATTACAATTGTCCACCCTGCTGGTGATAAAGGCATGAACAAGTTTCTCCATGTCTTGGCTGGAAACAAAACCTCTAATTCTTGCAATGTTTTTGAGATGATAGTATGCTGATTTAGCTACTGCTTTGACATGACTACTGAAACTCAGACCGGTCTCCAGAATCACACCAAGATTCCTGACATGATTTTTAGTTGTTTGACCCCTAGAGTCAAGGTATGCATTCACCTTGAACACTTCATGTTTGTTTCCAAATGCAATGACTTCAGTTTTTTCCTTGTTCAGCTGAAGAAAGCTCTGGCACATCCAACTATTAATTTTATCAATGCATTGGCAAAGGGAGTCAATAGGCGGATCTTTTGTGACGTCATTGTTTATGTTTGTTGCGTTGCATCATGGGAATCGTGTGGCAGGAAACCCCGCTAGATACCTGTAATTTGATTGTTTTGCACGTTTGGAGGAGGATTTAGAGAAGAGGATGGTTCACTCTTGCTGTGTGGTCGATTGTACGGTTAGTTGGGGGCCTGATAAAAAGTTTTTTCGAATTCCCTCCGAAAAGGATAGCGAAAAATGAAAGAAATTGTTGCGTGCAATTAGGCGATTTAACCTGGACGTTCCGAAGAAAGCCTGCAGCTTCTGATCGAGTTTGTGAGGCAAATTTGGTTCATTATAAGTCTTAGTGACTATGTATTTATAGAAGATTGAATAAAAATAAATAAAACTGAGTCAAATCAACCGAGTCATATGTTTTCGCTTTCTGATTCAGGTGTCCCAAACTGCAATCCACAGCACCCAGACTATGTTCCTCACATCATTCTGTAGCTGTGCTTTGCTGCAAGCCTCACTAGTACATGCAGCATTTGTAAGTCCTATCCTGACAGCTGCTTCTACTTTAAACATTAAATTCTCCAAGACTGGATTTGAAAGAAGGAGAAATTTGTAAGCTGTGATATACAATTTTTCACCATTAGTACAGACGCCATTGAAAGTCTCACACTGAAAACAATTGAATTGGTACAACAGTCACTACATTTTCAGTAAGTAAATAAGTAAATAAGAACACTGATCAATGAAGACTTACCCGGATTTGCAGTCGTAGTGAGCAGTGATTATTTTGCCGTTCTCTTTGGCGATCACCCACGGGAGATGCGAATCATGCTGTGACTCTGCTTGGCCAGGTCTAACCTCTGCTTTTAGCACGATCACTGCTTTCTGTTTGGCAGAAAAGATTGGCCCAACTTTTCGAGAAACAAAATAATCATAGGCCTTCAGACTTTTGAAAGCCTTTAATCTTTCATGAGTGAAGGGTCCAGGGGTTTCTATTAAATAAGAATAAATGTCTCCCCAGCAGATTGGTGGCCAAGACACGGGCGAGTCGGACCAACGTTTTTTGTCATCCCAGATTTCATATGGGCTTTGAATAGCTTCGATTTTGTCACCAATACAAATTTTGAGCTTCTCTCCAAACCTCCTCCGGTCTTCAGATGTTAAAGTGCTTATGTATTGAGGATTTTGCCCGCTAAAGGCCGTTCACACCAAGCACGATAACTATAAAGATAACGTTAAAGATATAGTTCTAAAAATCGTTCTCAATATTAAAGAATTGCAGAGTCCACACCATAACTATAACAATAAAGAAACGATATCGTTGGAATCACTTTCAGAATGATTTTCCCCCCCGATGAACGATAAAACATTGCCAACCAATCAGAATCAATCCTGCTGTAATGAGCTCGAGAATTTAAAGCAGCAGACGTGCCGGTAAATCTGGGTATCATCAGCATAGCTGTGATAGGCAATTTGATTCTTTCTCATTATTTGACTTAGTGGAAGCATATACAGGCTAACCAAGAGCGGTGCAAGAATTGACCCTTGTGGCACTCCACATCTCATGGACGTCCACTTAGACTTATGCTCTCCTAGACTCACATAATAGCCTCTCCCTTCTAAGTATGACCTGAACCATTTGAGTACCATCCCAGAAAGCCCAACCCAGTTTTCCAGTCTCTGTAGAAGTATGTTATGATCGATAGTACTAGGGTTATTATTACTAGGCTTATTATACATGTGCATTGAAGTTTTAAAATGTATCTAATTTCTAATTCTACTTGTATTGAATTAAATGTTTTGGATACCAGCATTAAATTATTGTTTTTATTATTATTTTACTGACTCAAAGTTGGCACTGTGCATGTAAAATGCCCCAAGTAGGCCAACAGGTTTTATTTATGGGAGAAAAAAGGTCTGTCTACTGGCGCCAAGTAAGCCTATCTTTGCATAACTCTTTTTCATTTCTTACAATAACGAATGAAAATCGTTAGGTTAGATACATTTGAGTAGGCTTGTTTTGTTAAAAATCCATAGCTGTAATGCTTCGGTAATGGTCCACACAGCTGTAAGGCTCCACACAGCTCACGCTGAAAAGCGACGCAGTGCCTTACTCGGAGACTGGCCCCATTCTCTCTTGCACGGATGCTTCGCTAGCATCATCGGATGCCTATCAGAATCCGGGAGTTAAGACCGCAGTTTGAGCCAGTGGCTTGAATTGATATAGCTCAGGCCCTGGCCCTGTGTCCTCAGACACCTCGGCATCCTCCACTTCAGGTGAAGGTGGGGGAGAAAAGTCCTCTACTTGAAATGAACGCTCTGTTGCAAAACTACTTGCGTCACTAGAGTCACTCTCCATTTTAGCGACTCTAACAGCAGCTGTCAATTAATCTGTCACTGAGGGTCTCAGGTTCACGCCCCACCGGCTCAGCCCTGCCCTTGGTTTGTCCCCTCTATCTCCGCTGTGCTCTGCCCACTTTTCAGCATTTTTCAAATATTGCCAGTGGGTGGAGTCAGGCTCTGACCTGGGGTTTAGTTACCCCTTAAAGCCTTATCTCTTGTCAAAAGGCTCGACACGACCGCAGACTTTGATGAACACTGCTGGCAGCAGCGACGTCTGTGTCTGTATCATTCTTATCAATGAGTGCATAACCTCGTATCTCCCCACTCCCAAGTCATAAAAATCTCGTATCTCAGATTAAACATGATTTTGTCCCACCCTCTTTGTTTTTTGATGATGGAAGCATAAAGAAGACAACAGCAGCTGCCAAGTGTAAAAGAACCATCAGCATATATCATTGATGGCATGGATCTTCTTCAAATGCTCAATGATTCACCCTTTCAAACGTACAATGACCTGGGTGAGTGTGTCTGGAAAAAGATCGCAACTTTAATGGGAAAGGAAGGTAACAGCTGTGTCGTTATAGTTTTTGATAGATATGACCACCAACACTCAATCAAAGATCTTGAAAGACAAAGAAGAGGCACCAAGATGGGCTTCCTAGCACCAACCTGGATGAGCTGAGGTGTCAGCAGCAAAACTACCCCCAACAGAAGATGGCTTCCAGCAACATGTGCTGAGAGCCGTGTACTTAACAGCAGTGTGGCATCACAGCCACCTGGCCAAACCTCTTCTCTGGAACCCAGTTGGTAGAGGATGGAGGCTCAGAGAAGGTGGCTGCATTTAATCTGTGATGTTCCAGAAGGCACCAGCACCTAAAGGAGTTAGAGACCTCACCCACCTCTACTGTAAAAACGAAAACTGCACCGATGCCACCAAATGCCAGTGTCTTTCTGTGGGCTTGACCTGCACAGGGTTTTGCTCTTGCCCTGACTGTCCAAATATGACCCACTTTGTCACTGATGACAATGTGGATGAGTGGTGTGTTGCAGTTGTAACATCATGGGGAGTTGACCCCATAATGTTTCAAGAGGGTCTGGCTGTAGGCTTGTACTTGCACTCTCAGACTTGCACACTCAGACATTTGCACTTCCGCTAGTGACATCACTTGCAGTCTTTATTTTTTATTTTGTTTATTTTTTTTATTACTTTTCGTTTGAATTTCCCAACATTTTATAAAGCCAGGTTGTGAAGACAAGAAAAAAGAAACTAAATTACAATGTCACTTGCAATTGCTACTTGAACTCTCCGCTACCTGTGACGTCACTTGCAATCAACACAAATCGTGCATGTTGCCAATGGAGACAAGACGCTGTGGTGGTGATTAAATTATTAAAACTAATTTAGTACTATAACGTACAGGGTCCTGCAAGAAAAAGACAAGATCGGCAAATCCATGGCCAGAACACCAGAATATGAACATTTGCACAAAGTCTCTAGCTAAGCGTAGAAAAAAAACACTTAACATGGCTTAATATATTAAGATGCTATTAAAATATCAAATTAAATGTACAGTTCATTAATATAAGGAATATGTATATAGTATTTTCCTCACATACCGCAAAATGTGGCATAATGGACATAGATGAGAAAGGCCAAACTCATGCTTCTCTACTTTATTAAAATACATAACTAATATGTACAGGCAAGCAGGTGAGCCCAGAATAAACGCAACACGCAAAGTTTCACATTAAACATTTTTCCATATAGAATAAACTGTCTACAACTTGTTTATATCACTGTCTTTGTCCATTAACCTATATTATGTGTTTTATTTATAATGATTTTCTATAGGAGGAAAATGTTTAATGTACAATTTAACGCACTGCGTTCTGTACTCGTCTTCTTGCCTGTACGGAGTTGATCCTTTTAAAATCACTTAATGCATAATGCCCGTTCATATTTGCTGGTCTGTATGTACTTAGAGTCAACAACAAGACATATAGGCTAGGCTAGGCCTACTAAATTGTCTTTATCATCTTAGTCTGTTATTAGGCCACATTAAGCGTTATGTTGTATGGGAGGACAAAGTTTGCACATTGTGTTCATAGCCATCTGCTTGACTTGCAGTACATTGAATAATAACTATATATCGAATTTGATCTTTTAATTGAACTTAATGTGTCTGAATACATTATGCCATATTAAGTGTTAGGTTTTTTCTACAGGAGGAAAACGCTTAACAAAAGACTTTGTGCATTGCGTTCATATTCTGCTGTTCTGTGGCCAAGGTCTGTGCTTGTCTTTTTCTTGCAGGACCCTGTACGTTATAGTACTAAATTAGTTTTAATCGTTTAATCACCACCACAGCGTCTTGTCTCCATTGGCAACATGCACGATTTGTGTTGATTGCAAGTGATGTCACAGGTAGCAGAGAGTGCAAGTAGCGATTGCAATTGACATTGTAATTTAGTTTATTTTTTCTTGTCTTCGCCACATGGCAACTGTTATAAAATGTTGGGAAATTCAAACAAAAAGTTATCAATAAATAGAACAAAATAAAAAATAAAGACTGCAAGTGACGTCGCTAGCAGAAGCAGTGTCTGAGAGTGCAAGTGCAAGTCTGCAGCCAGACCCTTCTCCAATGGTTACCAAAAGCAGTTGATGTTCCAAATGGTTGCTGCTAGAAAATAAACTAAACAGCCTGAGAAGACAGGGCTCATTTCCCCGAAGAGTGTTTGTTTCTTTAGTTAGATTGCCATTTGTTTTATTTAAGACAGTAATTTAGGTTGTATTGTGTGAAGTTAAGTTATAGTTTTATTAAAAAGTTCATTAAGTTAAAACTCCTGGTCTCCTGTTTGTGCTATGGTAAGGTGTTATCTTTCGATTTCAATCTTTGTTTCCATATAGTACAAGGTGCCATATTTAATATTTTTTGATGTCTCTTATATTTGAATTTCTCAACATTCTCCTCACCACTGATAATGAATGGGTTTGGACTCAATTATGTCAGTGTTCCATTTTCATTCATTTTGGACACCTCATACATTGAGTGACAGAACACTTCTCTTTTATCATATATTTACATATTTGGTATTGCTGGATTCAGCACAACCCCACCTTTCCAACAAGCCTTCATATGTGTTTCTATGATAATGCCAGGCAAAGCAAACACAAAGTAAATTAAAACATTCTGCATAGATATTGAATTTGTGCATGTCCGCTTATTTTAGATATGTGTTTACATGTGTCTATTTATTCCATACATCAAGATATTTACATCCAGTCTTTTCTAGTAGTTAAATCAACTTCCTGACTACAAACATGTCAAGTTTCAAAGCTCTCAGAGCTTGTGTGATTGATCTGCATTAGTTTATATGCCTTAACTCCCATACGGACAGGCTATATTTTAGTCCTTTATTGATTTTGGGGTGTATAACAATATCTGTTAATTTAACAATCTTAGCAGTAAAATATTTTTAGCCAAGAATCCATTTCATATATGGGAGACCTTAGAGATGAGGAAAAACATTGTTGGGTTTAGTTCTACCTCCGGTAGGGGTATCTCGAAAATTCAGGGGCATTGTCACTAGCCTACTACTGGACCACCAGAGTGGACATCGCCTACCCGAGGGACTGCGTTGTGACTTCCGTCACCCTGAAGGGGGAGGTCAGTCGCCATGCGCAGCTCCTGCATCAACCTCGGGTTGGTCCTACCCTCGTGCATTTTTTAAAGCCTTGGCTTGTTGGGATTGCAGGATAGCCATGGCATGCAAAGCAGAGACAGCTTGGCCCGCAGCACTGTAAGCCTTGGTAGTGAGCGCGGCCGACAGCTTACAGGCCTTGGGTGAGAGGCGCGGACTATCCCTCCCAGTGGCGGCGTTTTGCGGACACAAGTGCACCGCAATCGCACTCTCCTGCTGGGGAATGTCAACACACCCCTAGCTGCCCTGCCCTCGAGGGTAGTGAGGACGGAGGAACGAAATGAGCTGCTTACGGCCGTAAAAGGGGCCATCCACGACTACATCACTTCCCCATACACATCTGGGAAGAAAGGAACCAGAGTAAAACGCGGTTGTGAGTCGCGCTCCACACCGAGAACCAATCAAACAGCCATGAGCACTCAGGGCTGGGCGGTGCATTCACCTCCATCCTGATGCTCACAGCTGCCCGGGCAAGCACGGCTGTCAACTCTGGGTCCAATTCGGCAGTGGCGACAACACCCGAGGGGGGCAGCCCCGCCGAATCTTCATCCCAAGAGGTCAACAGCCCATCCCCGATGCTGCAATCGACATCTGATCTCCAGCGGCAAACTGAATGACCCGTTGGGACTGCCATAAGACAGCCCAGCAAAATCACCCAGCAGCCGCACAGGACAAACACTGCGGAAGGGGTAAGAGGTCCGTGGGGCGTGGCCCGGCGGAGAAGCTCTCACTGTCACCTTCAAATCTCCCAGAGCACTAGCCGGCGGTCCTCTGCTCGAGACAGAGAAACCAGAACGGGTAGTGACAGAGGGGTCTGCTCCCTTCCCTTTAAGAAAGGGGAGACGCGATCACAGCGTTGCCATGGTCACACACGCAGTGCGTGCATGAACCATCCACGAACGTGCCTTCAGCGTGCTGAATGCCCAGACACGGAAGAGAGCGAACGTGGCCGTTGTCAGAGAACAGGAAACGACCGCATCCAGAAGGACGCGGACGAATCGGCGTCTTGAAAAAGATGCGAATCGTCCGCGATTTGCTCTTTTAGGAAATCTGCTCTCTTAGTTGAAGCGCCCAGGGGAATCGCTGAAAGGGACACCGCTGTTTGCGCCGTACCGCCAACCAGAACAGCTTCCCGACACAGCAGATGAATGGCTTTGTGGAGTATAACAGCTTTCATACAACCACTCGGCTCCGAAGCAAAAATCTAATGAGTGGATGCACCTGTCGCCCTATTTATACCCGTTGGCACGGGGAGTGACTCAGGTGTGTTAATCCACTTGCCAATTTCATTGGCGTTTTCTCTTAAAATCAGAGATGATTGGCCTCCCAAGTGAGACCCCATTTGTCGGTCGACATAACTCGTAGTGACCGACAGATAGGGAACAATAATCAATTTGAATATTTTTTTTTTTTTATAATTACAATTGTATAATTGTATAATAAATTTTATAGTAAAACCTACTGCTATTACTATTACTAAGACTTTTTTATAGGTATTAGTTGGTTTTTAGCAGCAACAATATGAGATGTTTTCATATGAGATAACATCACTATTAAAACCACCATATATGACAGTATTTGCAGTATAATTTTTTTTATTTGGGCCAAGTTGTGCAGCCCTATATATATATATATATATATATATATATATAATTTTTTTTTTTTTTTTTGAGTTGGCAAGTATAAGGCCTTTAATGCAGCAACTTGTCAAGAATATAGGTTTTTTTTTTTTTTTCATATCACGAAAAGAAGTTACCCAATCAATGTATTTACATATAAAGAACATAGCAAGGTACAGCTTGTTTGAATCAGAAACCTTCACTATTGTAAGTAGACATTGGAGGGGAAAAAGCAAAAAATAAATAAATAAATAAATAAAAATAAATGAATGCGTTATGAAAGTGTAGAATGTTTACTTTAAGGAAGTGCAGCAGTTCTATTTGTTCCATCAGTAACTGCGGCATGACTATATGAATTTGAATGTGCAAGCTGTGCTCAGACACATTTGTTAGCATCAGTTGCGTCCTATAAATGTCAGAGGTCGAGTCACATGCATTTGACTGTCTCCTGCAGACACCCACGGTCCTCAGCATGACTGTGTCTTTCAGAACACTCTGAATGGAGCTCAGAGGAAAAATGAATGAGATAGAGTTGTTTTGTCGATAGAGAAAAGTCTCCTTTCCACCAATTTCCTGGCCGATTTCCTCCAGCTGCTTTCTGTTCAGTCTCTAGAGTTGACAAGTATACTCTGAGGCATCTCTCTCGAAGCAGCTACAAAGTGCTATGCTTCAATTCACAATTCATCCTGACTGCTTCAGAATTATTGTCCTCTTCAGATTCCAGGCTACATTTAATTTCTTTCCAGTAAGTTACAAGAGTATGACATAAATGATGTTTTGTTGAAAATATATATGGGTAAAAAAAAAAGATAAATCAAGATATACTGCTATTTTCCCAAATTTGCTGACTAGACAGAGACTTACCTTAGATGTGCTACAAGTATCATTAGTTTGCAGGTGGTACTTTATGTAGATATTTGTACATAAAGAGTGCATGTACATTTGGGTTTACACTGACAAACATATTATCAGTTACTGTATATGTCCTTTGGTGTATGATTATCGTCTACTTGGCACTGTGCTTATATTTGGCACAGTAATATATCAAGCTCTAAATAAACAAATTATTAGAATTTGTTGGTTTGTAGAATTGATAGGACAGTAGTCATCAGGAAGGAATGGGTAAAAGGGGGGAAAGTGGTTTGAGAATAATCCAAGCTTGATTCACACTTGGACTGCCTGCATAGAAGCACCATTGCACACATATATTAGGTCATATCTCACATAAGTGATTTGGGGTTTCGGTTTGTTTGTGGTAAGTATCAAGCCATCATATCCGACTGTTCGTGCTAAATACTAAAACGGCAGCTTACAAATGTAAATACAGTCCCTAAAAAACAGTGGGATAATAAGTAGAAAGTACAGTAGAAATGGCTGACCGTAGACAGTCATGTTTGTATCGTGTGAATCCATCAAGAAAATAAAAACAGTCTGATTGTTAGCAGCTGAGATGCAGTAACGTAGTCTGCCGTTTCAAGACCACATTTCTAGGTCCCTAGTTATTTATAACAGTGCCACATAACCAATTTTACTCCAACAGAGGATTTAATACTAAAACCAACAGGTGCAAAGTCTAGACCCATAAAAATTGTTCAGTGTTTAATTTTGATCTCCTTCACAGCTTATTTTTTTACATTTCAGCCAACATTAAAAGTGCAAGGCTTTGCTTTAACGTACTTTATTCCTCTTCTGTTTTTGAAAGGGTCTCACAAATACACAGAAAATAACCTACTCCTGTGTTGAAAACTCAATTTATAGGGGTCATGAACTGATTCAATTCCCTTGATATTCTGACATATAAGAGGTTAGTGTACTGTAAAAACATCCTGTACGTTTCAGAACTCCTAAGCAAAGAAAATAGCCTATTACTTCAAAATTATTATTATTATTATTATTATTGAGTATTAATAACATTATAAGGGAATCTCAGAGAACAGTACAGCATAAAAAAAATACAAGTGCTTAAAAAATTTAGGTAAAAATTAATTCAAGAGGTTTATGTTTAGAGGCTGTTTTCAAGAAATCTATCATTTAAATGAATGAATGAATGAATGAATGACACATTTAAAATCTAAGGACTTCTACATTAGTTTAATTTATAATTATTTAGTTTTAAGTTCATTGTTTATGGTAAAACAGATGAGTTGTACATTCATATTTTTAGCAGAAAGCATGATCAGATTATCCAAAAACACTCAAGGGGAGAGTGGGATGAGTGACATGCAGTCCAATTCCATGGAAATCGTTGAAGCCTTCTGCAGGATTTGTATGTGTGTGACGCACAGCAGAGTGCCTCATCCAATCAGATTTCACATATGGAACCATGCATTTGATAAATGTTTTTATTCTGATGCATCACCATCAGTGTCAAGTCCCCTTTCATTTTCCGTCACACACAGGAACATGCATGTCAAGCTATGCGTTTTCCTGGACTCCTGCCTTGGATCACATTATGGCTTGGCGGAGCAGCGAGCCAGTTTAACGTTATTATAGCAGACTGACTCGCATAAGCTGACACTGACTGATCATGTTGCACATAGTGTGGTCTCGCCCAATTCATCTGTTTTAAAACAAACCCCCCTTCAATTTATCTGCCGCCTCTGAGCCTGGACAGCATGCTTATTCACTGATAAAGTGAGCTAAGCTAAGAGTTTCCCCATTCATTAGCATTAGTTATTCCCCCTGGTCCGAAACCTGTTCAGTATTTACACTAGAGAGGATAAATGGAGTTTTACTGCAGGGGATGTTGGCTACACTACAGACCGAATGCCAAACGCATCCCACTGTCACACCAACCACGCATCCGGAGCCGTCGCCTCCAGCATTCTCTCCACTGAAATAACCCTTAGAATGGGATGCCGAGGTGGATAGACAATCTCAGTGGGGTAAATATTCATTTGGGTAGTTGAGCCGGTAGTTTGGGACGCAGGGAATGGAAGTGAAAAAAAGATCTTCCGAGCTGCCATTATTTAGAGTGCGGATGGGACCGCTCTTTGCCTGAGTCTGCATTCATAAATCTCCTCTTGGCTCCATGAATGTAATCAGGTGCTTTGCAGAGGACACACACTGGCACAACACACTCCATCTCTCTTGTCAACAGCCGAGGCAACTATATGGAGGGGTGTGATGGCAAAACTTGTGCTTTTGGAATCAAAAAAGGAGAGAGATGCATAAAGCAGAAACCTTTAGTTATCTTCCTACTCAGCCATTTTGAAATGCAGCAAAGCAATGTTCTGCCATGCCATGTTTTGCAAACGGGAGAAGACAGAGTTCAAAGAGTGGGCACCGAAAACAATGCTGTTTGTGCCGTATGAATACCGTGTGTTAATCTTTTGAACACACACAAATGTAGGCATAGACACTCGCTTTAAGGATTGCCAAGGGCCTGAGCATAACGTAACATCTGCCTAAACTACACCACCACGGGTCTTTGACACCTCTTTATTCTGTTTCATCTTCACTCGCTGCACATAGTTTTATCTCTTTATTTATTTCTCTCTCTCTGTCTGTCTTTCTCACTCTCGTTCTATCACTGGTATGCAACCTGATCAAAAATGCGTTTGAAGGATTGTCTCTTTTGGCAGATTTTGTAAATGTCTTAAACATCTATTTTATATAACACATTAGCATTTGCAATAAACAAAATGAGCAAGTGAAATGCATTGATTAGCGTATGTGTATAAAAAAAATAAAAATACATTTTGCATTTGTTTGTGTATACACAATGAAGTATGATTCTGACCATCTTTGTTTCTTTCTTTTTATTCCCTCCTGTGCTTCCACCTCTACCTGCTGGTCTCTATCTGCATGTGTTTCCAAACTCTTCTTAAACAGGTAAGTCCTTTATCTTTAAAATATCCCATCATGCTTTATGTGGCTTATTCCTGGTTTAAAACACACCGTGTTATGGATTCATGAATGCAGAGAAACACTAGGAATATTTAAACTCAATTTAAGCAGTTTTTGACAAACAGACCAGGGGAGTAGATTACGCGGGGGAATCACGGAATTTCGTCCCCCGCACTTTGGTCAAGTGTGTTCGCATAGAGGTTTTCAAGAGCTGGTGTGAATAAATCTAGATTTAAACTCAGAGAGACAGGACAGTCTGCACACACCATGTGTAAACAAAAAACTTCATTTTAGAAGAGATCAAACACGATTAATTGTTTCACAGAACTAATTTTAAGTTACTACAAGTCTAGTTTAAGTTTTCTAATCAAAGTGTCTCTATAGTTGTTTGCTGCTTTCATGTTCTGTGTTTGTTTTGTAGTTTAGAGTCAGTCCCAAACTGAATAGATCAACCCATTTAATGAGTTGATCATCTATCATGAAAGAATGAGAAGATGCAGGGTGTTTGACTTTGTTCATGGTGTAAGTGATCTTATCGCAGCCCGTGAAAAATGTAATCTTTTTCTCTCTTTATGTGGCTGTCCATCTGTGCTAACACTAACTACATAATTGACACGTTTTTTACTTGAAATACACTGCTTAATTTAAGTGGGTTTTATGGCTCTCTTTGCGGGAAACATATTAGCATGCCATAATGCATGCTGAACTCATGTTGAATATTTAAAAGTTCCATGCATAACACATAAGGAGACTTTGAGCTTCCTCACTGCTGGTTCAGTGACAGAAATATCATATACACTCTGTGCCAAAGCCCTAGTGAACTTCCTATGGAGGCAACATTTGTAGTTGCGCTCTTGACTGAAGAAAAACGTGTCCGAAAAATAGGCGGTTTAATTATGCTGCCTCGTAAGATATCTTCTTTTGGCCAAATTCAAAGGAAACATTATATATTTAAATACTTAATTGCTAATAAACAATTTTTATATATTGTTTTCATTAGGTAGAGCATTAAATGCTGTTTAAAATACTATGATTTTAGTTTATCATCAGCTATTGAAAGCCACTTATTTATCCAGCAATCAACTGGTTATACAGGCTTCTTTTTTTCTGCAGCCTTCATTGTCCTTCTCAACACAATCAAGATCCCTTATGCTTCCCTCCTAATCCCATTTTTGCACAGCATCTTTGATATCCCGTGGGGCAGAGGAATTACTGCGGAAATTACTGCTCTGCAAGATTCCTTTTTCATCCTGTCAGAGCAGAGAGTGTTCAGCTGTTCAAATACAGATATCAGGTGCTTTTGTTTTTGTCACTTTGAATCTCATAACCCACCATTCGCACTTTGAGATACTAAAGAGAGCTGTAATTGGCACATTACAGATAAATCAGCAATAAAGAACCTCAAATATAGCAATTAGCAGTTCAGCGGCAGCTTTATTGTCAGTCACATATCACCAGTATTGATATCAACTGCCTCATGTTCCCAGAGTAATCATTAGATTTGATATGTGCATACTTCATTGGAAGCAAAGTTTTTTGTCGTTGTTGTTGTTGCTGTTGTTTTCTCCATTTCTTTGAAAACTTGAAAAATTCGGTTTAAATTTTACAAATGTTTATCTATATCTATTATTGGCATTAAAAAAAAGTGGTTTATGAGAATATTTTTTTTTTTACCTTTTTACCTTGCAAAATGCAATGAACTTAAATGTCCTTTGAGCTAGTTTGTACCCTGTAAGTATGAGACTCTTTTGTGAAATTGTAAGACTCTACCTCAAAAAGTATAGCGAGATTATGCTCTGAATATTGTAAATTGAACTGCTAGTTGCTAGGTAACCATACATTCGTTCCATCTCATAATTAAACAAAATGCAAATTAGTGTGCTGCATGGAGGATGCATTTTTGTAGGCCAAAACCCAGAAATGAGTTGGCATTTTAGTTAGTTCTGAGTTACGGTACATTGTCCTGAAGGCAGTGGGTTTTTGAATATGTTTTTTTTTTTTTTTTTTTTTTTTTTTTTTCAGTTAAACACCTACCACAAGCCTAGATATTTTCACATTTTATTATATGCCATAAAATACATGAGTAATACCCCAGTAGCTAACAAGAGACTAAATGGGACTAAAGAGGTTTTCAGGGACATTAAAGATCATCATGCCAAACTCGTCAAAAATGCATACTCATCAAAGTCATCAAAAATTCATGAAAGTAGTGTTCATTTGTGAAGATTATCATGATGAACAAAATGTATAAGAATGGAAAACTTTTGGTGGTCACAGAGTTTAGTTTCCGCAGGTATGCTAAAGCTAATGGGGGAAAAAAGGGATATCAGGTTCCTTTTTGTTAAGGCAATAAGGGTGATGCTCACTTCTGGGTTGGCCTACAAAAATAAACACCATCATTGCAACACTCGGTTTGTTTTTAAAGGAAACATAAGGTTACGCATAATAGAAACAGCTTTAGTTTGGAGTTTAGAGTTGACGGTTTAAGAATACAGAGAGAGAGAGAGAAATAGAGCGACCGAGACGAATGTTATTGATCCACTTCCTCCTCTTTATTGTGTCTCTCTCTAGCTTTACTCACAGTATAGACACAGACTGCAATGAATTAATATGTCCTGATCTCTACAGTGCTCGAAACTCCTCTTGTGCTTTCTCTCTCTCTCACACACAAATGGCAATCATCAAATGTGCTCTCAGGTAGCTCTGTCTCATAAGGGTTTCTGGGAAAAGTCACTCTCAGGGTCAGCAAATAAGTACCACTGTTTTCTCACGTTTCATATATTCTGCATAAATGGAGAACAGCGAGCTGTGTGCTGGGTGCAACCCGTGATATATTCCGCTAACTTGCAGAAAATAACAATCGGCATTGTTTCCACCCTACGACTGTATGCTCAGTTCAGCGCCACAAATACGAGAGCAGATGTTCCTGAACGTTAGCCCATTACCATTCATCCATTTGCTATCTGAGTTTATGTGGTGTCTAAAGCCATATTATTCATTAATGTAATGCCCAAGCTGTTTACATTGGGTATGACTTAAATTGCAACAGTAGCAGCCTTTTTATTCAATTATGTGTTGTATTATAAAGTGTTGATGACCTCTTCCCACTCACTTTAGTGTCTCTTCATCTGTTAATAAAGATGTGGGTGTATGTACCCATTTAAATCCATGCAAATTAGTCTTATCTGACACTACGTACATTTATTATATATGGCTATTTGAATGATTTAGTTACATTTTGAAAATGTCACAATGTGCCTGCGGCGATACTTAATGTGACGCCAGTGATGCAGATTCACATAAGAATGATGATGATGATGATGTTGATAATTATAATGATGACTTGGAGAATGATAAATCTGTCTTGTTCAGTTTACTCACGTTCTTATAAAAGCAGGGTCTGTACTATAACTTTATATTGCAAATATTAAGCATATTATTGACCTGAATGCGTCTATGAGCTGCCGAGGGAACCAACAGTCAATTCTTAAGTCAGATTCTTAATGCTTTCTTCCAGAGTCCCGGTCATTCCTTTGCGTTTTGGCAGGGTATCTGTTTATGTGTGGGTGTTTTATTATGCGAGACCAGAGGAAGGGAATGGCACACAGGGGCATTCAATCAACACTGAGAGACAGCAAGCAAGGTTAATTAATTTGTTAAGCATCTGGTGCTCTATCAAGAGACTCTGATGAAATATCTGGATTTTATGTATGCTGGGATACCGTGACACTTAATCTAGTTTCCCCATATCACCAACCTTCTACGAATTTACGCAAGCCATTCCTTATTTCTTATGAATTGCAATCTGTTTGTGTGATATTTGAGGAAACTAGGAAACGTGGTCTGGGTTGTTAGGCAGCTGACTCTAAGTTTGCTTGATATTAATAGTCAGAACTCAGAACTTAATTTATTTGAAGTCTGTGTTTCTTTTTTTTTTTTTTTTTTCTTAGACGTTTCTTCTGAAGTTCAATAGAAGAATTGAAAAGTGACACAAATGAAACAGTTGTTGACCTACACACAGAACATAGAGATATCAGATTCATGTGGATCGTTTAATCTAGATCATCTGCTCTCTAAGGGTTTTGTTGAGAAATCTTTTGAGTTTATGAAATAGCAGTTTTTTATATATTTTTATTGGAGACTTTTGAACTTAAAAGTTAGTTTATTTTAAATGCTTATTTGATTTAACTTCTTGTACTTAAATAGCTAAAACTAAAATAAAAAAATGGCATTATGTGGGGAAAAAAAAGACAAATGCTAGCAGCCAAATTACTAAAACTGTAAAATTTAAATGGAAGAGAAATTATAAACATGCAAAATTAATCCAAATATTTATAAAAACTATAATAGTATGACACTTGCACAAAAATAACACTCACATAAGCATAGTTTGTGATGTTGGTGTGTCCTGAAGTTATATAGTCAAACAGGGCTATTCTGTTTTTGTCTTGTAACGTTGAAGACAGACCGTTTGATTTGCAGTCAGACTGTCTGAGATTAATCAGATGATTTGCATAGATTGAGAATTTGGTTTTAATTCTGTAGCTACGTATTTGTAGAGTCTTCTCATCTTGCATTGTTTACCAGTGTTGACCCTCCTGCTGCAACCCTCAAGTACTCACTTGAGATCTTCATGTTCAGATACTACTTGCATGTTGCATGCACAGATATACACACATATAGGCTAATATAGGTCAAAAGCTAATGTATTGCCCCCTACCACTTGGCACAACTGCTTTCCCAAAGACCCAAGGGCTTGCCCCGCTTGAATTCATGTCTTAGTGATCACCCATTGCTGTCTTTCTCTCTCTCTCCACCCCTCTCTGATAGTGCTGGGCATATAGCCAAGCGTTCCCCACACTAATTAGCCAAAATATCAATAAAAGATTGTTGCATAAATAAACCATATTCCCCCACCCCCACCATCTCCTATTTTTCTCTCTGTCAACACTAACACAAGATTATTTATTTATTTTCGTCTGGAAAAAGTAACAAGCAAGAAAGTCTGTAATTGGCTAAAAGCTAGCTGTATAGATCTACCGCAAGCCTCATCAATAACAGTATTAATTATTAGAGTTCATTGTCAGAGCAGTAACTCTAGTTAGAGTTTGAGGGCAGAGGGGTTTGTAAGAAGCTTCAGATAAAACAAAACCTCCCGCCACTTCAAATATTCATTTGCTCCTTGTGAAGAAAAATAGAAAATAATAATAATTAAGGGAAAGGGAATTCAGAACAACTCCCAGCAGCGCCGAGATGAAATGACAAACATGCAATATTGATACAAAATAAGCTAGAAAGTCTAAAAATAGGCCGCAGAAGCGCTTTGTTTGGAGGATGGCTTAGATTCGTTCAGTGTTGGAAACGAGAAGGGTGAATGTAATCAAACAACTCGCTCTACAGCTCCATTGTTTCCCCTGTTGCCGGTTGCCTCGTCGCTGGTACGGTTAACAGCTATTGTTAGTGAAAGATTTGTTTTTGTTTTCCTCAATCCAACCACCTGTTTTGAGAAGGGGGATTGTGAATAGCTACAATTTCTTTTTTTTTCCGGCTGTGCAGGGAACAATGCTGTCATCATTGTGTTAATGCTATGAATCCTGCCACTCAGTCAAATAGAGGTTTTTTTTTTGAGTTTTTTTTTTTAATGCTCTCCAGAGGATTCATTAAAAAAACAACTACACATCGGAGTGTACATATTTACGGCTTTGCTTCAAAATATGTCATGAACAGTATCATTCATTCATGAAAAGGGGATAGAAAAGATTGTAGTCCAAGGAGTGTCAGACCAGATGATCTGAATAATGCATTAACGTCTTCACCTGACAGAAAACAAATAAAGTAAACAAATGAAAAAAAAAAAAAAAAAAATGAAATACAGCATGACTAGATTAATCAGAAAAGGGCAAAGCGTGTCACATTGCGGATCATTTACAACAGTAGGAATACATTTTATTGGTTTAGCTTGGCTTAGCTTCATATACGCATCAAATACAGTGCTGAAAATAGAACAGTTTCATATCAAGTATTAAAGGATTCAAAGGGGGCGGGACTGTGGAATTCATAATAAAACTGTTTGATTTGTTTGTAAAAAATATTTGTTTAGCCTTACATTGTCCCTTTAAGGCATATCCCAGTCATACATGACAAATTAATACTTCACACATGCAGCTGGTCACAACAAACTCAATTCCACCTTTTTAGAAGATGAAAAAAAAAAAAAAAAACACCCACTTAAATAGTTAAGATTTTTATGCATACACATACAGTACATTCTCTCTCACTCTCTCTCTTTCTCTCTCTTTCTCTCTCTCTCTCTCTCTCTCTGTGTCTCTCATACACACACACACACCATCTTCACAGTGGCATGTCCCCTATGCGTACTAAAAAAAAAAATCCATCATTATAACAGCCAAGTGAGTGAGGTGACAACAGAGTAGATGTAAAGTGAAATCTCCCTTTTTATAATCATCCTGCCTTTGTTGTTTAGTCCAGATACTTTACGCTGTGGTAGTAATCCTGAGCTGAGCTAAGAGACTGCATATAGATAAGCAACAGGCGTATACACATACGAACACACACAAAGCCTGGGCAAGAGAAATTCAAGGGCTTGTTGCTGCTGCGGTATCTCGTCATCCTCTACTGCTGGTATGAACACTAGGGAGCAGCCTGTACCTTCTCTCAGAGGTCCTGTGCTTTCACCAGCGCAATAGCCACTGATGCGGACTGCACACAATCTAACAATCCGACAGGATGATCTCTCACAAAGTAACGACAGCTTACCACAGGACATCTTTTAAAGAAACGTCACATTTAAACAGAAAGCCACAATTAAATATACATCTAGAATTTGGCTAGCCTTTTTTCGTGGGAAAAAACAAAACAAACTAAAAACCAAACATAATGGATAATTAATCACACCCATTTCAAGTACATTGAGATTTAAAGGCTGTGAAGTCTGTCGAAGCAGTGAAGGGAATGAAGGTCTTAGACACTCCTTGTCTTGTTTATTTGCACAGCACACAAATGTTTGACTTTATCATGTGAGATCCCATCAGACCGCGTCAGCCTGTTTTGTTTTTTGCTAGTTTGTTTAATCTATTCAGGATAGGTACAAGAGGGGCAACTGCAAACAGCCATAGCAATCAAGCTTTGCACAGTGATTATATCTCAGGGAGAGACGAGGAGATCTGAATCTTAGACTGAGGCTTAACATTTCAAATGAAGTGAAGCGCTCCCAACTGCCCTGCTTATTTACATCCTGCGATACTGCAGAGCTTTCTGAACATCTTTCCCCGCGATCACAGACAAGAAAAAAAAAAAAAGAAAAAAAAGAAAGCCAATTCTCCAACTCACCTGCAATAATGAGTACTGTGAATTGCAATTCATTTATTTAAACATTTGTGTTTTCCTCTGTTTTTTTTTTTCTCTCCATAGATTACAAAAGAAATAGGATAACATCTTGCATTTTATCCCCACTCTTGCATTTCTGCTGTTAACATATTTTACATATAATCTTTTTTTAAGGGTTTCTTTGTTTTGTTGTTTTCATCTCCAATTTTGTCTATTTGTGACCACAGTAAAAATGTTGTTCTGGATTTTGTTCTGGGTGTCTTTGATAGCTTTAGAAAGTCCTAGAATATCCTGAAGTAGAAAGACACATTAAAGCTCAAATATCCGAGCAGCCAGGACAGGTCAACATAATTATTCCACATATTTTGCATCAAGTACACAGGTGTGAGAGTCAGCTTCTCCCACAAGGCTTTTGAGGATGTTGCAACAAGCACTAAATCCCTGTTTTTAGTCCATTTGCACTTGAGAAATGTTAACCTCCTCCTGAGTGCAGCAAAATGAGTTGCCAAGTTAACATGTGTTCCACATCCATTCATACTTTGAAACCACTGACTTTTTAAAAATGGCACGGGTGAATATCACACCTCGCACTCTCGAGATGCCTGCTGCTGGCATGTGCAAGAGCCGTACTCGTTGATGATGACAAGTGCCCCCTCAATATTGTTGGGTTTGTAGTCAACGTAGTACTCGGATGCAGACGTAGTAGCCATCTGCTGCATGGTCTGCTTCTGCTTCTGCTTGCGACGCTGGCTGGTGAAGCACTGCCTCAACTGCCTGATGCCTGCTGGGAAACATTTCCAGGACACATAGAGCATGAGGACCATGATCAGGAAGGAGAAAATAAGGGCCATGGTGCCTGTCACCACCTTGTGAATCTGCATGGTGCTCTCCAGGTCATCAGCAGACACAGTCACTGTTAAGGAGTTGGTCACCACTTCCCCGCCCTCCACATCCTGCAGGTCGTAAGGGTTTCTCGTCGGGCCATCATATATGAAGCCTCTGGCATGGTTTCTGGTAGCTGTGAAGATCTGCGTTGTTACTTCCACATTGTCCTCGCATAACTGGAAAGCATAGACGGCATCCAGAATGTCCTCACCCTGTGCGATGTCTGGGCTGGCGCACAGCAGGCCACTGTCACGTTGTCCCTGGAAGTTGCTGAGCCAGGAAGCCAAGGCACAGACATTCCTGCTGCATTCCCAGTCATTTCCCGACAGAGTGATGCTGGTCAGGGATGTCCATGAGTCCAAAATCCGCTGATCTATGTAAGTGAGTTTATTAGAGTCCAGCATAAGAGTGTTAAGCTTGGGGACACTCTCGAACACATGTGGCTCAATGTACTCAATCTCATTGTTGGAGAAGTCAATTTTCTCCAAATGGTCCCAGGTCCAGTCAAGGGTGCTGACCACAATGGTGGCCTTATTGTTTCGCATGTAGAGGGTCCGCAGGGATATGAGGCGGGGGAAATGGGCCAGATTGACTTTCACCAACTCGTTGTGCTCCAGATGCAGCTCAGTGAGCTTGAAGAGTCCGGCAAATGAATTACGTGCCAGGCTCTGCAGCTGGTTGTAACCCAGATCCAGGAATTGCATGCTCCTGCAATCCTGGAAAATCCGCACAGGGATGAATTTAAGGGCATTGTAGCGCAAATGTAAATTGGTAAGCTTCCTAAGGCCATGGAAAAGGTCTGGCTCCAAGGATTGAAGTCTGTTATAGGATAAATCCAGTATTCGTAGGTTGGGCAGAGGTCTGAAGGTCCCGTTGGGCAGGCTCTCTATCCGGTTGGTGCTCAGATCTAACTCTTTAACCCTTCGCAACCTCTCGAAGGCATTCTCTTCCACAATCTCAATGTTGTTATGGTCCAAGAATAGCCAGGTAAGCTGCGACAGGCCCACAAAGTTCCCCTCCCGCAGCTCAGAGATGTTATTCTCGCGCAGGGACAAACCAATGGCGCTGCTCAGGTTTTGGGGGATGTCAGTCAGGTTCAACCCTTCACAATACAGCAGCTTGTTGTCGCATCGGCACGGCCTCGGACAGCTCCCCCCCACCAGTGGAACTATTTTCAGAACAATTCCGAGGGAGCACAGTATTAGCCCAGGGGGCTTCCTTAGCGGCCACTTTAGGTATAGACCAATTAGGAGGAAATCCATTAGCATGAATATCCTGCAGTGTCGTAGAGAAAAAGTCCATTGAATCTTTCAGATCTTGGTCATTTTGGGTTTTGTGATTTGTAACTCCCCAAGTCTTTTCAGGTGATGTGTATTTCTAGAAAATATGGATGGTGATTTGTTACTTAAAGAATCAAGAAATCCTGCCACGTCGAAAGGAGAAGAACGACGGCAAATAAACGACAACTCGCTTTGCTCATGTTAGATCAGAGAAAGGAAAAGAGAGACATAGGTACAAAAAAAAAATTGCGCTCTTCGAGAATCAATCTCACATGAAAGGATGCCTACTCACCCCTTTCCAGAGGCTGACAACCTCTATTCAGTTGATCCCTTTGTGCCGACACTAATTATGTGCGAAACTAAAAAAGACCCCAGTGTGGTACAAATTCAGCCCCCCCCTCCTTTTCATCGGACACCAGATCCTGGCAGACTTACAATGTCTTAGTTCTCCTCATGTGAAAGAGCCAAAAAGAGAACGAATCCAAGTGGCATTCAGCAGGCTGGTAGGAAGTGCAAGTTTCCCGGGCTGCATGCATGAGCGCTGTCCTCTCTCCGTCGTTCCTCTGCATTGACTGCTGCGCCGGTCTGTGGGAGAGACACGCACGAAGGAGGGAATAATCCTCTCCAAACTCTCACTCTCCCTTTTTTCTCCCTTCTCGTCAAAGGCTCCCGATCTGTCGTCGCAAATCACCATCCATAACCTAAAGTGATCACTGACCTGCACAATGTACATTGAGTGAACCTCGTTGACATTCTGTCAGTGCTCGTTTAGTTTCTTCCCAATTACACACATGCAAAAGCTGTGCGATCAGCATCATATGGCGCTCTTTTTTTATTTTTCCTGTCCTCTTTAATTATTTGTATAGCAGTGATATCCAAAGATCATTGATGAAAGTATGTCTAGTAAGACTCAAATCTTCAGCAATGTCATCTTTGTATGAAGCTCATTTCCTGTGAGCTGCGGAGGCTGTAGATGCTGAGGTTGAAGGCAGGCGAGGTGTAGGGAGGAGAGAGATGCCCGATCCCTTGCAGCAGACTAGTGCTCTGGCAGTGCATGCAGAAACACCTTCTGTTCACTGAGTGTCGTAAGCCACTCACAATTCAGCCCAGGCACTCTCTCTCTCTCTCTCTCTCTCTCTCTCTCTCCCTCCCACCCTCCACCTCCTCCTGCTGCTCTTCTGCTCACCCTTTTTTCTTCAATGCTCTCTTTCTTTTTCTTTATTTCCTTCTTGCTCCCTCTCTTTTTTCGGAGCCTGAGACAATTTGATATTTAATAGAGGCTGGGCTTAAACTATGGTTTAAATGAAGCACACAACTGAAACATTAAAACAACCCCCCCCCCCCCTTCGCTTTCTAAATTGGAACATGCCATCTATCTGCCATCGTCTACTGTTTTGTAGTATATGGTTTCCTTATTATTGCAGATTAATATTCTTCTAATGACTTAAGCAGTGTGTCAATTCCCTGTGGTTTGATGTGTTGAAAGTCTTGTGTACAAGGATAATTACATTTTTTGTAATGGATTATTATTATTATTATCTGTTATTATAGGCAGCACCCAAAATGACTATCTGCTTACTCATTAGAAAGTGTTGTATATATAAATGGTTAGTATAGAATTTTAAGCAAATGTTCAACTCTGGTTGGCATCAACAACATTCAGCTTTCTTAAATCTAGATTTGTATTATTGATTGATTTTTAAGACTTGATAAATAACATCATGCCACTATGTGAGTTCCAATGGCTAGTCACTCTTTCTAGCCGATGAGCTATCCTAAACCAATACTGATACAGTCTCTGAGCGAGATTAATGTGTTTTTTGCCAGACTCCAAGCGGACCATCAGAGTGCGTTCAAAATGGCATTGTAGTGTTAGCATTGCCTTTTCATGCTGTTAGGTTATTGAAAAATGAGCTTGTGCATGGTGAGCGTAGTAATGGCATTGCACACCATATGTCATAGCGGTTAGCTGGTGGTACACATAAGCTCAGATATAGTCCACGGCTTGGCAACTCCCCTCTTCTCCCCCTTATGCCTGATCCCCACCCTCACACGCCCTCATTGGCCTAGTCCTAAACCCGAATCACTACATTTGCATTGCATAATGCCTCCTGCCCGGGCTTGTTTATCACAGCCATTTCAAGTCTTGCTATCCAGTTGGAATACAGATATCATCTGTTGCCACTTAGCCAAGCTTACATAAATATTCTGCTCAGGAGTCTTGTTGCAGTGCACCGTGGATTGCAGTCCCCAGGCTTGTCATTTTATTCCGATTAATTTTCAAGGACAATGAGCTGTGACGATCCTGTACATGAAGCTAGCATGCATCTGTTGGTTTGCCTGCTTTCTGATGGCTCTCATAATTTTATGATCAGTCTTTTCCTTTGCACATTGTGAAATATGAATTAATCTCATGTTGAAAATATGTCACACACAGTTTCCTTAGTCCGATAATTGGCACAGGAGTCTTTAAACAAGGGCAAGTAAAAAGTATTTCCTTTACTCACGACTAAAACTCCTACGAATTGAGAAAAAAAGCCCAGTAAGCTTAACTCTCTTAATCTCTCTCACTCTCTCTCTCTCTCTCTCTCTCTCTCTCTCTCTCTCTCTCTCTCTTTGTTAGCATAGACTTGAGAGAAACACAGGGGTACTGGGCCAGCCTCAGTCTGCTTTTGTGGTAAAACCAACAAATTTTAAAGAAGCTGACAGGACGGCAACTATTTTGAGCACATCCAAATTGTACCCCATTGTATCTCAAAGAAAATAAAAAATCCACAGCAAATTGTACATTTGTTTTCTATTCTCCAGGTGATTATAGGACCTAACATAATTTCTCTGCTGTTTTTAAATCTATTTCCTATTTTGTATTTAAAAACCCTACAACTGTGGCCGCCCCAAAGCCTTATCTGTCTCTCCTCCACCTTGCCCATCACTCTTTAGCTGTAATAAATGGGTGCACCATCAGCTAATGACTTGGTGCCCAGTAATGACTTGACACAGCGATGAGATAATGTGAGAATTCAAACCACTCCTGAAAGTGACTCTGAGGCACTTTTGGCTAGAGTGATCATAAACGAGATGTGGTCCCTCTTTTATCATCTAATATTAGGTTTATTTTATTTCACCCTTATTTTGGGTACCAAACCCCCCCCCCCCCCAAAAAAAGGACTATGGTAAGTGCACTTTTTAAAGTGCTATTGTCAAAATAATTGTATTGATGTCGAGACATAACTACGCATTTTCAGTGTTCAACAAATTATTTTTTTTAAATGTATTTATTTACTTTTTTTTCAGTGTTTAAAGTACAATTGTGTCTATATTGTATACACCATGCAATTTACAGCACTTCGATAGATCTCAAAGGCATCTTGCTTGAAAGATATGACTCATCTTCCATACTTAATAGAGACGAGACATGAACAAAGGAGGTGGACCTGAAATTATTCAGAGCATCAATTAGATGTGCATTGTGTTTATGCATTATACACCTAATCGATATCTTGTTATGTTCGATGGCAAATGTTTTATGCGTCATTAAGTGTTTAGCCACACATTCTCGTATCCGGTTGAGCTAACCCATTAAACTGGTAACACTGAAGTCCACTGTAGTGCTCCTGCAATTATAATGTATACCTGCTTTGCCCAATCCTGATGAGACTTAAAATGGCCACACTTGCCAGGCAGAGCACAGTATTTAGGGAAGGGTTCAGTCAATGGCTCTGCTGTGGATTAGCAGTGCTGACAGTGAGGTCTACTTACTTGCCTCGGTCATGCTGCAGAGATTTGCATGCAGACCTGCACAAAGTTACTACTATTCCTTACCACTGGAAGCATTGCCTTGAAATGTCTGGTCTTTTTTTCCTCTATCTCTCTTTCTCTCTAAAGTCTTGGATAATAGACTACTGGTGCAAAAAATAAAAGTCACCCATTTCCCCAAGGACCTGACTCCACAGGTCTGCTCTCAGATGAGTATGAAGGAGTCACATCTCTCAGTGGGCCATTTGGACACTGTGAGTCATCAAAGGAACGTGGAGGTCTTTGTGGAAACAGTGAGTCCTCCTGAGTGACCCTCCTCACTGCTCATTGTGCCATTGTGCTGGTTTTGGATTGAAGGGCCCTCATTAATGCAAGTGGGATACTTTGAGTTGTCAGAACAAAACAACATGGGGAATATTCACACCTCTCTCTTTCCATCTGTGCCATTCACCTACTTTTTTCTTAGATGAAGATATTTTCACTGGACCTGTGCAGAATATGCACTCAAAGATGGAAATGAAGCAGATTTGGGAAGAAACTGAGCCGTTGCCATTAATACAATTCTACAAATTCCTCACCACTTGCAAGTTGCATTCATTTCTTTTTCCTAATTATAATTGCAAATTGTTTTTAACAAATGTTGTGTAAATAAGTTATACATTTAAAATATTTTTTCATTAAGGTACTTTTCAATATTCATAAGCCCATTACTCTCAGCTCCATTTAATATCGTATTTATATCACTTCGCTTTTTTTTTTTTTTTTTTTTCTTCAAGGAGGACTGAGTATACCAGTATCTGAGTATAAGCTTGTGTGGCTCAGATGCATATTCAAGTGTGAGTGGTGGTAAATGTTATCCTTGGTCAAATGATCTTTTGATCAAATAAATACAGCCATAAATCTCTAACAAACAACTAGCGACAGACTAGAAGTCATTCATTTTCAATGTAAAGTAATAAGGGAGCTGTTGGAGTGTAGAGGTGAAAGGCAACAATTGTATATGAAAGTCGGAGATGGTGAAAAGGCTGCTTTAATGGTGGTACATTAACCATGCATTATTTGATCAGGAACCCAATAAGAGCAATAAGAAAGTTAGAAAGCTCAAAAGTTAATGCATCATTGCTGAATAGAAATACTAATTTCTTTCAAAACAAAACAAAATTGTAACAGCAAACTTTTGAATGGTAGCATATGTGTGCACATACAGTACACACACACACACACACACACACAGAAACTAAAATTATGTGTTGACTGTACAGTCTGCTTGGATAATATGAATGTAATCACTAATATTTTTTACAGTATGTTAGCCTTTAAAAACCGAATAGTCTGAAAGTAATTTTCCTAAGGTAGCACTTTTAAAAATAAGTATCATAATTGTAAAGATCCAGAAGCCTTTGCTGTTCAGCCTCATTCCCTAGCCGGTTCCTGCCCTAAGGCTAAAGGGTTATTGATTTGGCTCTCTAAGCAACTCCATTTCCACTGAGAGTTTCTTTCTGTGAACCACAACTGAGGCCTCCTGACCAAGGTACTTTGGTGTGATAAAATTTGTAGTGCTAGTTCAGCCAAGCCACACTTCATGTGTGTGTGCTGCTACCTACAGTCATGATGTATTTGTGTTGATTGAATTCATTATATATTATAAAATAATGTATCTGATTAGTTTAAATTAATAAGTTGTACCAGCAGCTATTTGCTTATTGCAGTTGCAAAATAAGGCATTATAAAATATAGAGTGAATCATTATGATGGAGCTTTGCTGTAGTCAATTTTAAGGTTTAGATTTAGATTTGAATCAATTCATTATAAATTATGACCTGATCCATTCAATGTGGAAAAAATAGTACCGTTTAATCACGCATAACTATGAAGCTCCCGACTTTTGGAACAGATTGAGATATGTGTGATTTATTTAATATGTTGTTTTGTAATGTTATCAGATTTTTCCGGATTTGAGGATTCTTTGTTTTGGCATACGATCTTCCACCAGCCTGGGTCTGTTTTTTTGGCTTTAAGCAATTTAACTTAATCCCATCTCAGTGCTTCTTGAATATCCTCATTGTACTGTAAAAAGCATGTAGATCCACTGAAACAGCCATACAGCTTATCCTGATTCCTGATGTTGACTAGCATCTCTTTGATCTAACTCCCATTAGTGACAATGGATATTAGGCAGTCACCATTAAACATGCAAAAAAGAACCACATCGTAAATGGATAATATGTGGACTTTGATATGTATATTGAGATAGCTGGATTGAGACATGAATTTTGCATATTTCGTCTGTCATTCCTATCACAAAGCAATTTGTTAGTACAAGTCAGGTGTTATCTTCATGGTTGGCTATAAATCCTGCTCATGAATCAGTCGTTGAATCACACAATGAATCATATTTTTTTCCCTAGTCTCTGTCTGCAGTTGTCAATATTGTTTCACCCCTTGTCTTTAAATGACAATGTCACTAGGGCTTGTCACACAAGTTCATGCTAGTGGGCAGGTCTTCATGTCGCCTGACAATTAACAGCATCTTCTATTAAAAGTCTCTCTGGTAATGTGTTATTGAGCCCAGCGGTGGCTAAAAAGGGGTCTCTGGGTGTATAATGTGGTTAATGCCTAATTGGCCCTCTACTGAGATAATGTGGAGGAATGACAATAAAGGGTCAGGCCTGACTGAGGCTTACCCTTCCTGTGAGGAGGGAGAGAGGGGACCATGGAGCTTACAGTGAGCTGGAGCTTTCACCATTACAGCTGATCCCATTCTGTGTAGCCAGTGGAAAGGAGAAAAGACAAGAGTGTGTTGTATATTGGGTAATAACATGATGGTTGCCAACCAGAAGGTTGCTGGTTTGATGCCAATTTGGAGTGAGTCATGGTCCATCGCCGTTGTTCCCTTGCCCAATGCACTTAACCTCATTTTGCTCCAGGGGCTTTTGGTTCATGGTGCCATTCAATGGAGACATTATGTGGAAACTCTACTGGCCCTGGTCGTATATTCTGAGATTCTGAGAAAAAAAAAAAAAAAAAAAAAAAAAAAAAAAAAATATATATATATATATATATATATATATATATATATATATATATATATATATATATATATATATATATATACAATGTATGTAGCATTTCGTATTATTTGTTCTACTATAATGCCTTTATCCTATTACTTATAACTAGTTTCTGATTCTTATTTAATTGCTGACTGATTAGTTGTATAGTGAGCTTGTTTTTTGTGTATTCATTTGTTTGTTAATCATGCATTAATTAATACAGTTATTTAACACTAAAACACATTAACACAAGCCATTTTTATTTCATTTATTCATTCATTCATTGTAGTAGTGAATTTGTTGCCTTGTTAATATCTATATTAAAACTATAGATATAGTTTTTGATCGCTAAAAATAGATAGCTATTTTTCTTTTAAATATTCCATGAACTCCCAATCACCCATTTGCAGTTCCCTGGGAGTCCCTGACCACGCATTGAAAACCCCTGGGACAGACAGACAGTTTGGACAGGTTAGATGTAAGGTTAGAGGAGAGGTGTGTCTGAGAAAGCAGAATGAAGGGGACTTTTGGAGTAAAAACCTGTAGTTGGTATACTGAGCAATGGGGTTTTCAGTAACCTCTAATCAGTGTTGTACACTCAGAAAGACCCTCATGAAACTACAGCTGGTGGTAGAAACAGAGCTGTCCTGTGCCAATGAAATGAAGACCTGTAACCGCACACTTAAATCTACTTCAGCTCGCAGTGAACCAACTCAAACGTCACCGGTTACAAGAGCTTGACTGGACTCCATCGACACAGACATCACCTCCCTCAAGTGGTGTAAAGCACTCGTGTATGTGTGTGGTAGAGAATTTAGCCAGATCCCAGGAGGATGTGCAGCGCTATATGTGCTCCGATAACCACCTCCAAGTCTCCCAAATGGGAAAATCAATAAAACTTCATCTTTACAGTCTCGGATATTTGCCTGGTGGGAGAATGTGTCACATAGAGCTGTGCCTGAGTGCCCGCTGGGACTGCATGTATATATCAACACGTGTTTGTGTCCATCAGAATCATCATATTTCTCAAGTGGATAAACCCAATTTGACTCTCGTGCTGGAACTGAATTAAAGAGGGTTTAAGTAGAATGATAGACGTGTGTGTTTAGTTCATCCATTATTTTCCAACCCAGCAACAGGCTGTATTGTGATGATGGATATTATGTGATGCAGGGCCATGCTGAGGGTTCTGGGTATCTGCTGCATCAGTGACTGTTTGAGGGTGGCTAGACAGGGTTCTCCAGCAGAAGACCGGAGTAGACAAAGAAGCAGCATGATCTTAGATTAGTGGTGTTTTGTTTACAGCTCTTAGACACAGACACTCTTCTTAACAATGCATACAAAGCAGTTTCAATAGATTTGTGCCTACTTCAAGCTCTGCCCACACCCTCTCATTAAAAAAATAAATAAAATTGCTCTAGTGCCTTTTCTAAACTGTGCTGTACCTTATTCTTTTATTGCTGGCCGCCATCACTGTTTGCTCTCTGTCTGAAACCTCTCCTCACGTGTTAGAAACCTAGAAACTTGATGGGGTTTTAATGATATATAATTACACAAAAGTTTATTAAATCTGTGAAGTCACAAGTAAATGTAATTAAATTTGGCCATGCTACTACTATACTGGAAAACTACGTTTTCTAATTCTGAATTTAAACATAGGTATAACACGCTCATTTGACATTTCTGTGCTATGTGGTCACACAGATGTATTGTTTGCACATGTTTTTAAGCATTGTGCTTTAAAAACAAGGGATTTTAAGCCATTGAAAACAATCAGCAGAAAAGAGAACTAATTTTGCTATATAGGATTTTCATGTGACGTCACCGTCAGCTGGAGTGAGTGTGGCTTCGCCCACTGAGTGGCAAAAGACTGAGTGGAAGCATTGGTTTTTAGCGTGAATACTACGACAGAACTCACAAAACACATCTAAAATGAGAAAGAGATTTGTGATTGGCTGTATAAAGAGATTTGAAAAAAAATCTAAGTTATAATTTTACAGACTGCCAAAAGCTACAGAAAAAAAGTAGCAAATGAATCCAGCAATTCATAGAAACAAATGCACTCCAGTTAATATGTTGAATTTTGCAGTATAATTATACCCTATATATTGTATTATAATGTATAGTATTAACAACTCAACAATTAAATATTTGCAGAACTGGATTTGTATTGTTTTATTATTATGACTATTATTATTATTATTATTATTATTATTATTATATTATTATATTAATGTAAATATACACTGACAAAAACTGTATACGTTTTAGGGCTGGACAAATAAACAATTATTGTAACGATAAAAACTCTCATATTCATTCCGGAAGAAGGAGGCGGGAACCGGCGCACAATCAAAAACATTTTTAATAATCAAAAATAAACACAAAACAGCGTGTCAGCCCCTCACGGCGACTGACGCGCACAAATAAAAGCAAAACATAAAATAAATGTCCCAGGCCTGGTCCTCTCTCATCCTTCACGGTCATCGCTCCAGTTTTAATATCCTTCCATCTCCTACGTGGGACTCAATACCGGCGGTGGGCGCAGTTGCAGCTCATCTTCATCACTACACCTGGCCTCACTCTCGTTCCCACGCCTCTCGGCCCCGCCCCACTCGCCACATACCCCCATCGCCACTCGCAGGCCGGGGGTACTCCCGAGACTGCGCTCTACTCCCCTTCCCTCCGGGGGAACCGCTCACGGGGACCTGTGGGAACCTGGGGGTAGGACAGACGAGGCGAGAGAAAGGAGATGGAGGAGGAGCGACAGGGACGAGAGAGGGGAGAGAAAAAAAAAAAATTTCCCATTCCCAGACGCACTGCTGCTCGGCCTCCACCAGCTGGGTGATCTCCTCCGCGGTGCCCTGGCGGTGGGCACTGGAACGGCCCTCGGCGACGGCGCGACATCCTCCGCCGCCCGATGGACGGCGACGGCTCCTGGTTTTTGGGCAGCCGTCAGGAGTCCCCGTTCCCTACCCCTCCGGATTCCTTCGCGGAGGCAGCAGGCTCCGCCCCCTGGCGAACGGCGCCGACTCCTCGCTCCCTCACGGACGGCCAGCCGCCCCTCCCATATCGTAACGTAAACGCGTTGTCACATTAAAACATCTAAAATAAATAAATTAAGAGCCTTCAAGGCAGAGGAAATTGCCTCGATCATTTTTTATAATCGAGTTACTCAATATCCACGGACCACTGGATATTTGGTAAGTTGTAAGGAACACTATATAGTCTCCAGTAACCTTTATTTTAACCTGATTATTGTTAGTTTTTTACTCACATTTCTGCAGCTTCCCTATTAAATCCTTTCATGCTGCAGCTTTTGGTACTCAGTCCGGCTGAGGGGGCGTGATCTGGGGGGAAAGTGATGTCAGTGCATACCATTTATTGTGCAAAGACGATGTTCATAGAGTGTGGTATTGAACATTATTTTTGCTGCTTTATAGGCCTTAAACTGTTAAATACACTCATTTGTATTTGTATTTGTCAGAAAGCCAAAAGTATCCTCGTAAACAGTAATAAGAAATCAGCTGAGAAAAAAATATAATATATAGTCTTATATTACTGCTGTCTGTCCTTCATGTTAATCATATAACCATAGAGAGAAAATGTCTCACTGCTCTTGATTAAATCACTTTGTAACTTTAATAAGAAATATATATTTCATTTACACGTGAAAAAATTTTTATACATTTGAATACTTTATAAATGTATGTAGTTTTTCTTATTTATTTTTCTAAAGCAGTGTTGTTGTCCTATTGCTTATAATTAGTATATTATTCTTATTTAATTGCTCACTGTTTAGTTGTCTAGAGTGAGCTTG
Organism: Carassius auratus; assembly: GCF_003368295.1. Lineage (NCBI taxonomy): Eukaryota > Metazoa > Chordata > Actinopteri > Cypriniformes > Cyprinidae > Carassius > Carassius auratus. The sequence continues at coordinate 221,535 of NW_020527869.1, forward strand.
AGTTTTTTTTTTTTATTTTTTTTATTTTTTTTGCATGTATTCATTAATCCGTTTGTTTGTTTGTTTGTCCGTTCGTTCATTCAGTCATTCATTTATTATGCAGTTATATTAACACTTAAGCACATTAACACTTAAGACATTTTTATTAAGGGTGTTATGATACATGTATTCCTATTAAACCGTTCAGTACGAGACTGGAAAAAAAATCGATGAAACATTGTGGCTATTTCTTCCCACGCCTGTTTAACCGACGCTATTTGGGTGGGTTTCTCCCATCCCCATACAAACACAACTTCTCTGTCTTTCACTGCTCTTACAAATCCATCAGTCTCCTCGGCTGTGAACCGCTCCTGTCTCGCCTGTAAAAGACGCCATAATAATAGCAATCCATAATGGAACTTGTGCACCTGCTTCTAAAGGGAATGTTGGATGACGCTCTGAATGGTTTATTTCACGTTACGCCCAAACCACACCTATGAATAATGAAGCTACTTCAGACCAACCCATTTTAGATTTGCGCCGGGCGCAAGAGCCATTT